>NW_011888791.1:8438737-8477182 GCF_000151845.1 Pteropus vampyrus | reverse complement strand
CTTGAAACTAATAAAAACCTAAAAAAATTAATATGTTCTAATTGTGAACTAAAATATTTGTTATAATTTGAAAGGGATAATACACAGGAACATTAGTTAATAGGTTATTTACTTATAAGGCTCATAAAATTTTAGATTTTTACTGATATACTGCAATTATCTTTATTTATTAACTTTGAAGCAGCTCTGGTTTTTCCTTCATAAAACTATTTATGTAAGAATGGTATACCTCATACTCAGACCATTATAATTAAAATATAACCAATTCTGTAATCTGATGTTTTGCAAATTAAATGAATCTACCAAACCAGGATAATAAATTATACACACATCCGGAAATAAAATGTTTTTGTCACACCACTATTGCCATTTTAGATCCTAGGGCCCTGTAAAGGAATTTTTTATACCTTATTTTAGTGGATTGGTTCTCAACTTTTCTTTGCCATATACTCAAAATAACCCACTCATGTTAATTATGAGCCACTTTTTTAAATGCCTTAAAATGTGTCTCTAGATCATGCTCAAAATGATAATAGTACTTTAAAAAAATATTTTGATTCTATTGCCTCAATTGAAATCCTATGTATTTTACTAAATTTCTCTTCCAATAAGTTTAGTTAAGCATAGTTAGAAATCAGCCTGAAAGTCAATTTTATATATCTTACTTTAATAATTTCCACTATATAAAACACATGGAATCAGCTGACTTCTATTGAGTGATAAATCAACAATTCTAGCAACAATTAGAATCATTAAGGTAGACAGCTCTTTTGTAACTTATTTTGTCATACATGTTGAGTTTTATAATTGAATTTCCATGTTGGATATAATTATCAGTATTGTATGCAATAATATCAGGAAGATAACATTTAATAATATCTTATATATACTTAATATTTGACTAAGCACTGATGGTAAAGCCCCAAGTAATTAATTTCAAGCCCATACATTTTAATTTTTCAAATCTTTGTACTAGCCATATAAAAATTAAATTATTAAACACTTATCAAAGATCTATCTAACAAATCGGTGGTTATAGTGGAGAACAATTAGATGTTTGTTTTTAATTATGCAAGAGAAATAAGAGTTAAACATGCATAATGCAAATTAATAGAAGGTATGTTTATAATGCTGACTACTTAATTTATGCATAGAGTTAGTTAGAAAGTAGACTATACTTTCCAGAGATATGATAAACTGATAGGATCTTTACTGTACCTTATGAATGTTAATTCTCCCTACAGGGTAATTAATGCTTCTGATTAGCTAAAGTAAATACAAAGTGATATGCAATCACAAGTGGTTCTCAGTGACAGCACTTTCCCTTTTCAAGCATAATAAAGATTTAAAACATAAATATATTGCTCTATACACTCAGGAAAGAATAAAATGGGATTCAGAATTCAAGTTGTGTTTAACTTGTCATTAATTAGCCTTGTGCTATGTAACAACTCAGATTCTGTGTTAGTAAAATGCATTATAATATCTGCCTTAGCGAATTTAAAAGTATCTTAGAATTTCCAACGATCTGAATTTTGAAATAAACTTTTTGTACCCAACTCTATTAAAGACCATTCATCTTGGAATTTGACTGTATATATAAGAATATAAATCCCTATATTCTTCAGTATTAATGATACACTTTAGTAATTACAGAGCAAGAGATAAAGGGACTACATAGTTGGGGTCCAGCAGGAGAAAAAAAGATATGAACTACTTTGCATTTTCTGATTATGTCTACATGGTCCAAAGTTATTAAAAAAAAAAAGTATATATTAATTGTATAAAAACATTTCAGGTCTATAATCTAATTTCATGGACACAATCCTATAAAAAACAAACATATTAAATATTATCCTCATTAAGAAACTACATTTAATTTCTTGTGCAAATGTCAGACACATAATAATGTCAAACAGTGCATCAGAAAGGGAACTTTCTGATTCCCAGCTTAATGCTAATTTTCCAGCATAGCTGTAACTAACTAGCACACAGCTTCAGTGGAAAACCTGCTACAATTACTGCAGCAAAGCAAAATCTGCATGGAAGGATCAAAGTGATGAGTTAAATTCACTTTCCTTTAAGAGAAAGCCTGCTGTCTTAGTTTGAATTCCCTCCCAACTCTTCGCCTTGTCAAGTTCCATTTCCTTCTTATAATACCTATCATTTACTTTCATAAATCAAAAGGATTCCTCCTTCTGAACTTCTGCAGACTCTATTGAGCATGGTACTAAGCTTGAACTTATCAAATGGAGTCTTGTATTTCTTTGTAATTTTATGTGTACTGCTTATTTCACCAACTAAATTGCAGAAATGGGAGGATTCGATGTTTATGAAATCTGTCACTTTGACCAATCATCAGCTACTCTTCTCTGTTGAACAGCTCTCATAATATTTCCTATAGAAGCTATTTCTGTGCATGTCTGCCTCCTACAGACTTAGTTTCTGGAGAATTGTGATGACTGTCATCCTGTTGTCCCAGCATCCAGACAGTGATAAGCACTAGCTAACTCTCAACAAATAGTTAATGAAGACATAAAAGTTCGACAAATTTTTTTTTCTACATTTTAGAATTGAACTAGCCAAGCATCTCTTTAAATTTTTAAAAATTAGAAACAATTTTTCCAAGCAATATTCGAAAATAAGATAAAAATTAGGAACACAAGAGTTGAAAATGTTTATTTTTATTAAATATGGAGGATTTTCTTTAATTTTTATTGTGAGGTGAATCAGTGAGCATAGTTTTAGAAAAAAAGTAAGTTGAACTACCCATCTAAATAAAAATGTTGCATTAATGATGTCTGTGGATAATTAATATATCCAACAAAAAATTTGTTCAAAATGTGTTTTGGAGTTGAAGATAAATGTTTTTGTGATAGGTTATGACCATTCTTTTAAGATCAGACAGTATTTTTTGCTATTTCATATCTGAATTAAAGGAAGAAAAATAAAATTCAAGAAAAAAGTAACAATGTGGTTTTCATTATATCCCTAACAGATTACAGAGTACCATAGTAAGTATTCAATAAAGTTAGGAAGGGAGGACAGAAGCTGAGAAGACCAGAAAGTGGGAGAGTGGGGGTACCGGAAGGAATCCTACCAAAGATTTTATTTGGTCAGGGTAAATCAAAGAATCAGTTTGAGTTTCCTTGCCCTTTATTTTCAGACATGCTAAAGCCATTTTCTAGAAATAAAATGACTCCATTACTCAAATTTAGCAGTATGTCACTGTTAACTAGATTTAAGTCATGTTGGGAGTAAAAATATTTTAATCGAGAAAGAGGGCAAGGGAGAGAAATTATAATAATCATGTCTAAAACTTTCATTTTAAAAGCTCTAAAATATCTGCAAATCTGCTAGCTACTTAGTTGCTGTGGCCCTTGAATTTCACTTTGTCTCTTCAGCAGCCTATGTCCCAAACATAAAGATGTTGATGCTAAATATGTTCTCCATAGGTGACAAATGGAATTCTATTTGAATTTTTCTAAGGTGGTCCATATAAGTGAGAATTTTTTCATTAAAAGAAAAAACAGGTTTTATTTAATGCTTATTTCAATACTTTAATGCTTATATTCATAATCCAAAGATATTAAAAGGCAGTAACCTGTCTCCTATTTGTGAAAAAAAACCCTACATAAAAGATCATACTAGACATATGAAATATTCATTTATTAGGAGTTATGTTCAATTCAACTTTTGACATTAGAATGATAAAATGAGGTGATTCATCAAAATTATTTAAGATTCTAATGGGAAAAAATGTTCTTACATGGGCATACTTAGCTATATAAAAAATTAAGATTAATAAAAATCTACTTGATTTATGTCAGGAAAGCTATATGACATATAATAGCAGCTCACACTTAATGAGCATTTACCAAGTTCTTTAACGATCTTACCATAACTTCTTTAAAAATCTGATGTAGTTTGATGCTGTTATTTAAAATATTGATTTTTTTTGCTTTTTGCTCTTTTTGGCAATGACTTCTCCCTTGTCTTTTTTCACATTCACCTTGATCCACACTCCATTTACTGTTTAATATTATTTTCCATGGCCATTACATACTATTATTGGGGAAAATCTATATATTTTCATGTCTTCAAAGTATTTATTGCATTTTCTTCAACACCGTTCTTCGTCTGTCTTCATTTTTTATATGTATTGCAGATGAGTAGCTCTTAGTTTAGGAGAATGTAAGAGAGAGGAAAAATAGAAGAGAAAACAACTAACTTGAACTTGAATCAAGAGTTTTCAAACTGACACTTTCATTACTGCACAAATCACACAGATTAATCTTTTGGTTGGATTCAAGCTATTCATAGTGGAGTGAAACTTCCAGTCCATACACTCACTGTTCTGTGAAGCCAGTATGGGAAGAGTGGCCAAAATGATCAGGGATATGGGTGTTGATTTATTCATATCTATAAAACAAATATTAAACTTTTTAACTGTTTTATCTATTTTTCCTTGGTACTTTTTTGAGTAATGATTAGCGATACCATTGCCACATCCTAACACAGAGCTTCCTCCTACATCGTATGATACCCACGTACCTAAATATCTAGACTTCTCATATATATCAAATCACAATCAAGGAGTGCATGATCAAGTCTGTTTTAATGCCATATTTAATCACTTCTCTCAAGATATTTAGACATAAATTATTTATCTATGCTCAATATGATTCATAGATTGTCTTTGAGATTTACTAGTTCACTTTTTAAATGTTTACTAAAATCTAACTTTATGTACAGAGGACATTAACAATATCCTTCCTTCAGAGTCTCTAAGACAAAGCATATTAATTTGTGGAATAAAATGTAAATAATTAGGAGTACTATTTATATTCAAGAGACTCTAGTAATTTTTTTTATACATAGACTTTTGTAAAGTTATAAAGATTTGACATTTTAAGGTTATAGTAACTTTTTCCTCTGGTCTGTTTTTCCTATACATATATTTTTTAACTTTTTCCTTTTAGCATATGATATATAAATCCCATTTATCGCTCTTATTATGGAGAAACTAGTTGTCTGTTATTCAGTTATAAAGTAAAAATAATAAATACTACATAACAGTAGCTATTACTTAGAAATATTAAAATATTTTACAAAATATTACATTTACTTCATGATTCTGGTAGGTAAGCAGCTGATAAAAAAAAAAAACTTTAAAACGATAACATTCACTGGTGGGTTTTTAGAAATATTGTGTTCTAATAACAAGAAACAAGCCAGGGCTGATAAACATCGATACATGTTTTGAGGCCAGACATAACACAATTATAGGAACAATTATTTTATACACACACATTCACATATTATTTGGGTCGCGTCTTAGAAAATTCCCCATATGAAAACACAATTAATATGAAAGCACTGGGTTTAGATATCAGATATCTTAAACAAAACATTTATCTCATAAAGATGGAGGTTTACAGCACAGATGTCCTTGTGCTGAAATTAGAGTAGCACGGTCTTCCTCTGCACCTCTAGGAAATGGTGTTAGCCCTATCCAGAGGTGATAAGGTGTATGTATATACATGCTATTATTGACGTTAATGTAATGGAGACAGACATACAAAAATCATTTTTGTATTTTTTTCACCATTTTGTTTTGCTTCCCTCTCTTACTTTCTTTTCATTTGTTTCTTGTTTCTCTCTCCCTCCCAATACCCCTCCTCCAAAAATGCTTCACATATCCCAAAGTTCTGTATGTCTCATTTTTTCTAGAAAAGTGCTATAGGTTATTGATCTTGGACATGAAAAACTCAAGAGCAAGAGTTGAGTAGAGCCTTACACAATGTTGTGATTATCTATTCCTGTTGGACACATGATATAAAAAAGCAAAATAACAAAACCCTTCAAAGAAATCTGAATAAATTCCTCAAGGATGCAATGAAATGCAACACGAAGTAGAAAAATAATTGCTATCAATAAAAGTTTCATATATATATATAACGCATGTATATATAACATATGAATATGTATATATATGTGTATGTGTAGATGATAGATAGATAGATAGATAGATAGATAGATAGATAGATAGATGGATGGATATAGGTAGATAATACTGCTTTTCAGGCCAGTGTGATCACGATTCAGCAGAAATAATATGCAATCTGTAGGACAAAACAACCATGTTAAAAATAACAACAGGATACTGGGAGACAAAGTAAACCAACACCAAAAAATTCAAGGCTTGCAAAATTATCCAGAAGAGTCTACCATGTGCCAGTCCTTAACTATACTGAAGTCCAGCATTGAATAATGTCACAATTCCTACATCTCATTTTCAATTTTTTTTTTTTTTTTATGCACGCTAAGCCAGGGGTCCTCAAACGTCAGGCCACAGACTAGTACCACAGCAGGAGGTGAGCCACAGGCTAGGAAGCAAAGCTTCATCTGTAATTTGCAGCCTCTCCCCAGTGCTAGCATCACCACCTCAGCTCCACCTCAGGTCATCAAGCATTAGATTCTCATAGCAAGGGTCCATAGGGCCAAAAAGATTGGGGACTGCTACACTAAGCTATTCTTCAAAGTCATTGATTACTTTTTTAAATCACCTACTTATTAAAATAATACATGCTCATTGACAAAATATCTAAAGATAGAGAAAAATGTAAAAAAAGCCTTTGCTCCAAAAAATACCTAAAGCAAGAAATTATTACTGTTAATACTGTTAATTATTATTGTTAATACACACACACACAATTATTTTACTGGTTTTTAAAGAAGTTTTTACTGCAGGACTCCTCAGTAAAATTGAGCCTTATATTTTGTTGATGTATAATTTACTTTTATATCCCTCTATTGGGAAATTTAAATGGTTTCATTTCACTGTATTATTGCTGTATTATTCAAAACATTAAATGAGTACCACCATTAAACAACTGTTGGTTTGACCTTTTAATGATAATTTTAAAAATATATTAAATTCTTGAACATCATCAGGATATATTGGATTACTGGTCAGTAGTAAGCGCTAGGGTTATGCTGCCTGTATTCTCCTCCACTTCAGATTAAAGCTCTCATATCTTCAATTGCTAGGAATGTTACCTGCTGCCAGTTCACAGCTGAGTCCCTCCCTAGAACTGCCATCGGCCTCAGAGAGTTGTCTTACCCTAATTCAATACTCCTCCCCAGTTCCTGATCTGGGCATAGGTACAAAGTCTCAGTCCTCTTGTTTCAATTCACAACTCTGAAGGCCACCTAGATGCAGAAGCCCCTATGTTATTGCTGTTTCTATACAAGATCCTGTTTCCGTCATTCCCACCCTCACAGATTGTTTTAGTCCATTCTGGCTGCTATAACAAAATACCATAGACTGCGTAATTATTTCTCACAGCTTTGGAGATTGAGAAGACCAAGATCAAAGTGCCAGTAGATTTGGTATGAGATGAGGGCCTGATTCCTAGTTTATAGAGGGTCCTCTTCCTTCTGTAAATTCACATGGCAGAAAGGGCAAAGGAGCTCTCTGGGGTCTCTTTTGTATAGGCACTAATTCCAATCATGATGGCTCCACCCTTCCAATACCATCACCTTGGGGGTTAGGATTTCAAACATATGAATTTGAGAAGACACAAACACTCAATCTATAGCATATGTCTTACTACTGAAAGGATACCTCAATAAACTTCCTGCAAACAAATCTCCATTTCAGAGTCTATACCTAGAAAACTGGACTAAAGGTACAGTTTAATGCAATTTTTCCAAAGGCCAAACAATGTATAGGAAATACTATCCATAATGTTATTCAATTGTAATTTATAAACAATAGATTAATTTATAATCTGAGCCATTAATGATTGTCTATCTTCTATGCAAATTTCCTTGTAATGAGATATTCACTTCCTCTTGTTTGTAACTTTGGACAATATATATTCCTCTTTTATGTGCATTCATGATGGTGTTGCATCATATGAATTTTGGTGTTTACCTACATAATAATCTTTGCTGTTTGTCAAAATTAAACACATTACCATTTCCTATATGTGTTATACAATCATTTTAAAATCATGATAAAAAATACTATATCTGTTGGTTTTCAAATTTTATCAACTGCATGTTAAATTATGTTTAAAAGATTCAAAGGTGGAAAAAAGACAAATCCTCTTTTTAAAAAGTTCATGGGAAAATATAAAGAAATTTCTTAAAGATGCTGATATGCTGAAGATCTGTTCTTGTTTAAGGAAATGTGTCTAAAAAAATTAGCAGAACAAGCAGAATGTGCATAGCCACATCAGTACTCTAATCACACAGATAATCAAATCCTGATATCAGCCAGGAGATGACACAGGAAATATAATACCATGTATCTTCATTATAACTTTGACACATGAGGTAAAATGAAAGAATTAAAAAGAAACCCAGTTGCCTGAGAAACACAGTTGTTTTTGTCATCATGAAAGAATGTAATTCACAGAGTAAACTTATATTGAATTAATATTAATAAATCAAATCTGATATATTAATAGGACAAAGGGTAGAAAATGGTCACTAGAAAAGCTTTAAAACACAATATTTTATATTCTCTGATACATCTGATCCTAAGAAGTAGTGATTATGTAAAATGTATTTGATAACAAATACTCATAGTTATACCATAATTAGAAGTTCCTAGAGTTTAAATTTTATTACCCTGGTGATCACCAGAATTTTGTGTTATATCTTGAAGAAAGTCAAAAAAAATGTCTGTGAGGCCAACATTTACGCCCAATGCCTATAAAAAAAATATTTCTAACTGCACTCATAAATCTTACCAGTCACCTAAAATCTGGATTATACTGCTTACAAGTACAGCTGGACAAGTGAGTAAAAATAGCTCAAGCACTCCTTACCATACTCCTTTCTGTCACACGAACAATGTACATGCAATTCTGCTGTGGGATTTTTTCTGTTTGGGCTCATTACTAATTTCTAAGAGCCTGAAAGAGTATTAAGCATATGCTAAAACTCAATAAATATTTGTGAGTGAAGGAATAAAGATTATGCAAACTTAAATTAGAGTAGAAATCAATAAATTAAAGACAGAAAATCAATAGAGAAAAGCAACAAACCCAAAAACTGGTTCTTTGGAAAAGAACAGTAAAATCTATAGGCCTCTAGCCAGGATAACTAAGAAAAGAAAAGGGAGAGGGAGAAAAAACACAAATTACTAATATTGATAATGACAGAAGGAACATTACTACAGATACTATGGACTTTAAAAGGATAATAAATACTGTGAATGATTCTATGCATACAAATTTAATAACCTAGATAAAATGGATCAATTCCTTGAAATATAAAATCTGGCAAACCTCACATGAAAAGAATTAGATAATCTGAATAGGGTTATATCTATTAAACGAATTAAATCAATAATTAGGAAACTTCCAAAACAGAAAGCTCCAGGGCCAGATAAGTTCAGTAGTGAATTCTACCAAACATTTAAGGAAGAAATGATACCAATTCTCCACATTATCTTTCAGAAGATGGAAGCAAGAAGAAATATGTCCTAACTCATTCTCTAATTACTCTAATACCAAAATCAGACAAAGATATTACAAAAAAACTACATACTAATTTCTTTCATGAATATTGATGTAAATTTCTGAAAATATAAGCAATATTGATGTAAATTTCTGAAAATATAAGCAATTCAAATACAACAATGGATAAAAAAAAACTATACACCATGACCAAATGGGATTTAAATGAATCTAGACACAGGTCTTTACAAACACTACCTCAAAATAGATTACAGAGCTAAATGTAAAATACATAATTATAAAACTCCTAGAAAATAACATATAGGAGAACCAAGGTGACCGTGGGTATTGTAAGTCTTTTAGATACAATATCAAAAGTATGATACATGAATTAATAAGCTGAACTTTATTAAAATCAATAATCTCTGCTCTGCAAAAGATAATATCAAGAGAATAAAGAGACAAGCCACAGATTGAGAGAAGATATTTGCAAAAAACACATCTGATAACTATTATCCAAAATATACAAAGAACTCTTAAAACTCAACAATAGGAAAACAAGTTTGACCATGTTCATTACAACATTATTCATAATAGCCAAGATATTAAACAACCTAAGTGTCTATGGATGAATGGATAAAGAAACAGTGATTACACACACACAAAGACACACACACACACACACACACACATGCGTGCGCGCACACCCCAGATACCAGAGAGTGGAATATTATTCAGCCTTTAAAAAAGAGCTCTAGATATTCGTGACTACAGGGATAAACATAGAGGACATATGCTAAGTGAAATAAGCCAGATGCACTAAGAAAAGTACTTCATGAACTCACCTATATGTAGAATCCAAAAAAGTTGAATTCATAGAATCATAGAATAAAATAGTGGTTCCTAATGGTGGAGAGGAGGGGGAGAGAGGGAAATGTCATTCCCAGGACAAAAGATGCTATTATACAGGATGAATAAGTTCTAGAGATCGAATATACAGCATGTCTATAGTTAATAATACTGTATTGTATACAGGAAATTTGCTATAAGAGTTTACTTCGGGTGTTCTCATTACACACACACACACACACACACAAAAGGTATCTACATGAGGAGATGAATATGTTACTTAGATTGATTATATTGTTTATTTCATTATGTATATGTATATAAAAACATTTTATAAACCTTAAATATAATTTTATTTTAAAAGAAGAAAATTCAATTAAGAAATGGACCACTGGGGGGTGGTTCCATAGTGTAGTGGTTAGCATGTCTGCTTTACACGCAGAAGGGCCTGGGTTCATGCCCCAGGTGGAGCCACGGATCATACCCCGGGTGCTCCAGGCCTCAGGTACACGCTGTGAGCGTGGAGGAGGAAACCTCCGCCTTCAGAGATCCAGTTCTTAAACGGAACCGAGAACATCCATAGGTAAGAGTTGGAAGCGGTGAGTGGGAATTAAAGAGGGAGGAAAAAAAAATCCCTCACAGAAAAAAAGAAAAAGAAATGGACCATTGAAAGACATGGAGGAAGCTTAAACACATATTACTAATTGAAAGAAGCCAATCAGAAAAGACTACATAATTTGCGATTGCAACTGTATGATATTCTGGAAAAGGCAAAACTATGAAGATAGTAAAGATCAATAGTTGCCAGAGGTTAGTGGGGAGAGAAGGGAAGAAACAATAAGTTTCTTAAGGCAGTGAAACTACTCTGTTCAACATTATAATGGTGGATATATGTCATTATACATTTGTTTAAACTCATGGAATATACAATACCAAAAGTGAACCCAATGTAAACTATAGATTCTACATGATAATGAACTGTGAATACAGGTTCATCAGTTATAACAAATGTGTCACTCAGATGTGGAATATTGATAATGGAGGAGGCTATGCATAAGTGAGGACAAGGATTTTATAAGAAATAGCTGTACATTTTGCTCAATTTTGTTTTGTACCTAAGACTGCTCTAAAAAATAAAATGATATTAATATCTTTTCTCATTCTAATATTATGTAATTGTTGGAAGAGTGCAATCATTCTTTACTTTTAATACTGAAGAAAAAAATATATGCACAAAGCTTTATAGTTAACGCCATTAGGCTGTCTGCTGGCTGTGATAGGCAGAGGGAGGAAGAAATAATGGGCAGTGGTAGGGCAGTAGATTCAGAAACAGAAAAATAAGTTAAAGAAATTTGATAAACCTGAAATGATGGTCTGACGAATTCAAAAACATATGTTATCCTTAAATTCCTCCCAAAGGGGGGAAAAAAAAATTGCTGTCATTCAGTTTCAACTGAAAACTTCTGGTAATGATGAACTTACTACAACATTTCTATTATGTCTTGACAATTCCTTCTAAAGTTTCCTCATTTCATATTTACACTTTTTTGAAGTTTGTCAATTAGCTCAATTCCCAGGATTTAATGATTTTCTTTATAAAGTGTATATATAGATATCTATATAGTTTGCTTGGCAGCTTTGCCACACCGAGCTTATGATCCACTATAATTCTTGTACCTTTTCTATGTAAAATTCTGGTAAACATGAACCTTCCACAGCCTATATTTTAATTTTATTTTTAATCGGACAGAACTTTATTTGTACTATTTAAAAATTATATCTTGTTAGTTTATTTCATATGCCAAATATCTTCCCTTCTCAGATATACTGTACATCTCTCTCTCACATCTTAATGCTTTTCTTCACCTTCTTCATCTGAATCTTTTTTATCCTGATGTTACTCCCTCGAAAAGGTCTTTCCTGACCACCTTATATAAAGTAAGTGCCTCTTTCCCCCATCATTTCCTATCTTAGGAATCTCTTTGTACTACTTACAACCATTTATAAATTTTATTTGTTCACTTAGTCAGATTTTCCCAATAATTGAAATTTTCATAAAGGCAAAGATATGTTTTGTTCACTGTTACATGTCAGCATTAGTAGAGTGCCTAATATCACTTAGATGCTAAGAAAAAAT
The DNA here is from genome assembly GCF_000151845.1 of Pteropus vampyrus. Taxonomy (NCBI): domain Eukaryota; kingdom Metazoa; phylum Chordata; class Mammalia; order Chiroptera; family Pteropodidae; genus Pteropus; species Pteropus vampyrus. The sequence goes on along the minus strand of NW_011888791.1, from coordinate 8,464,720 downwards.
TAATCAAAACTTTGAAATAAAATTGGAGGAGGTTATAACCAATGTCATCTCAGGATGATGTTTGACAATCTGGCCTGAGAATTATTCACTTCTAGAAGATAATTCACCTGTACTTGGTGAATTGTATAATAGGCTTACCTATTATACAATTGCACAATATCATCTCAGGATGGTGTTTGACAATCTGGCCTGAGAATTATTCACTTCTAGAAGATAATTCACCTGTACTTGGTGAATTGTATAATAGGCTTACCTATTATACAATTGCACAATATCATCCCAGGCACTGTGAAATTCCATGTTAATTTATAGATTTTTGTCAGATAAAAATAATTCCAAAGTGTATAGTATGATTCACTTGTAGAACATTAACCAGATCTATATCAATTTTGTTATAATATTTTAATACCTATAGTTACTCAGTTTTTCAAAATTTTCTTTGAACCATATCATTTTTCTTTACCCTGTCATTGTTCCCTTCTCCATAAAATAAATATAGCTTTGGTATACATTCCTTTTTAAATTACATAATTATTTTCAACTCTCCGAAAATTATATTTGAAACTTATGGATGTTCCTTCAGGATGCCCAACGGAATTCAGTTGTAGGAGCCAATAAAACTGTGGAATCAAAAAGTACATCTTATGAACTATTTCAGTTCAGAAATGTCTTTTTTTTTTTTTTTTTTTGTCCCTAGAGGCAACTGAATAGAACTTTATCTTTACTTATTCTGCTCTCTTCTCTTCTGTTTCTCGTTCTTCATCAGCTTTGACTTTGGATGAGGACTGAGCATGATCAATAAATTATTCTGCATTGATGGTACAAATGATTTTGAATCATGTTTTATATTCTAATATAAATCTGTTTTCTATCAGTCAAAAAACAAAACAATGTTTTGCTACATTATTAGTTTTTTTCTTTTAGACTTTTTGGTTTATTTTATATATGACCTCATGTCAGTTAGGAAAATATTTGTTGACTATCAGAAAGCAGGATGGCCCTTTGAGATCTGATTTATGTGTGTTTCTGTGTATTCTGTCTTATCTCATTGCTGAGATTGAAGAATTAGAAAAGCATTTACCTTTTATTAAGTTAAATATTTGCCTATCTCTAAAAGGTATTAGTAAATTAGATTATAAAATCTCTTAAACCGCTCTGTTCTAACTGGGAGAGATTAATACATTTACATAAGTATAATATACTCCCCCAATTGTTAGGAATATTTTTTTAAATGAAACTTTTAATACTGTAAATGTGCTAGTCTTTTAAAAATCCCATTTATAGAAACTACTACTTCAGCAGCAGTTTTATATAAGAATGTAAATTCAGTCAATCAAGATGAATCCTTAGACCAACCAGATGGTTTGAAAATTTGATTTAAAAACAAGTCAGCTAAATATGTTTCCTCTGATTTTTCTCAGTTTGGAATATATAATACAAGCATTTAATTTTTTTTCCTAAGAGATCTAGGTATTCTGAACTTTCTAAACTTATGATGCTTGTTATCAGATGACCTAATGTTACTCTTACATCATGTCCAGGATTGGAAAAAATGCATAATTATAGTTTCCACTAAATTAAAACACATTATGAAAATATTTTAATGATTTTTCTCATTAGTATATCAGCTTAAATATAATTTGTAAGATTCTTTCTTAATATTAAAACTTTGAATAATATTGAGTTCATTAATATTACCTAACATAAATTATTAACACTACTCACAAAATACAGTTTTAGAAGATATAAAGTTGTACTTTTTACTTCTATATGTTACAGAGTGCTTATATTTTTGGTGAAAACATGATGTGGGTAATCATAGGTGTTCATTAGATATGTTCATGAGCTTTGTGCTTTGCTATTATGCTTGTGTATAACAATTTTTAGTTACCTAATTCCCAGTGTTCTCTGTGAAATAGTAATTTGGTTAAAAGTTAAAATTAATATGGGTGAGTGGTTAAATTTTGGTAAAGTTATAATTAATATGGGTGACTAAGTATACAGTAGAAATAATAATGGCAAATATATACAACTGTATATACTAAGTAACGGGGTATCTTTATTTTTCAAGGAAAAGAGTAATTTTGTTTTAATGAAAAGTGATTTTGGTAACAATTACTTCTTCAGAATCCTTATTTTTCATGATAATGTTGTTATTTACATAGAGCAAGAAGAATTAATCCTCTGCTATACTGCAGTATAATTGATCAAATTGATTGGTTATGCAACAATCAAGACTACCAGAAGTGTCATGTTTGCTAATAAGTAGGTTTAATAATAAAAACCCCACCATAAATGAAAAAAAACTGTAGTTTACATATGGAGCCAACACTGGCCATTTTCTCCAAGAAAACAAGCTTGGCATCCAGTTTCCAGGTCCTAATCTCTCAGGTGGTGAGGAAGACAACTTCCTGGCAGGCAGAGAATTTCAGAAAATCTAATAGATGTCAAGAAGAGAAGTCTTCTAAATCTACAAATATTGTCAGAGAAATCTGATGGAGAGTTTCTTTCACTCAGTTTTCTAGCCTTGGGACAGAAGAACAAATTATAGAGGCTTTTAAAAGTACATGAGATTTTTAAATGAAAATTTCTTGAAAGAATTTAATTATCTAGCCTTAGTACTTACTGGACTCTGTGTGTTTAAGGAGGCTTATATAATCAATTAGCAATTCTTGCTAAACTTATGTAAATAACCAGACCTACACATAAAAAGAACCACCTTTTAGTTATCAAGACCACCACTTAAAAATTATCAAAATAGTGTGCTGTTAGTAAACATTATTTTAATTTTCATTTAATTACTTAAGGCAAGGATAGGCAAACTTTTTCTTAGTTTAGGTGATGTAGGTCATAGAGTCTATGTCACAACTACTCAAATCAGCCACAAATAATGCATAAATTAATGGGTATGGCTGTGCTACATTAAAACTTTATAAGAAATGAGAGATTGGTCAATAGGCATAGTTTGTTACCTCTGACCTAGGGAAATGTGCTTGTGTTGATCTTTGCTATTTCCTATTAAGGGCATAGATTCTGTGAATTTACATGTTAACTTGTACATTTCTGTTTAATATAAAAGATAAAATCCAAAAGTTGTTGTTACAGTGCCCTGTAGGATAACTATATATATATATAACTAATCTAGCGATCTCATTTTTAATGCCTTTTTGGATAACTATATAATCCTTATTCCTCTAATTATCATTTGGACCAGATTTACTGTTCTACGCAATCTTTTAATAATAAGTAATTTTATACAACTTTATTTTATATCTCTAAGAGAATGTTTTAAATATTTAAAATTATATATGGATAATCAAAATATTATATACGGATGCCTTTTGAATCCTAATTCCATTATCTTCGATAAAATATCAGTTTCCCTTAGATTTTAGTTATCTTTAGTGGGAGGACCTGAAGATTTCCAAATAAAGTAGTCTCTCATCTATGGAGGAGACTAGAATTTGGTTATTTAAATGTATTGAGACCAAAATGTTTGATACACAAAAATTCTAGGACCAATTACAGTGCTTCACAGTACCTTTATCCCCTATTAACTATAAAGCTAAACATGTACATTTTACTTGCTTTAGTCATCTGTCTTGGGATGGGATCTTTTTCAACTAAATGAATAATTTTAAATCTCAAGTTGTTGTTTATCAGGCCATTTAAGGCAGTAAAAAGATCATGCCTGTGCTTAGAGAAGAAATTTTGTAGGCCTAGAAAGCCATGGTTACACAAAGAGAGATAATCTAAATGCTTTAATTACTTTCCCTTATGACAGAATTTGAATTTTTGATGCATCCAAAAACAAAACAAAACTCTATTAAGTTATTAAGGACACTGAGAGGCAAGGTTTACTCGGAATTAAATTGCTGCATATAAGTCTGAGCACAGGATTTCTGAGTGACAAGCATGGCTCTTGGTCTTTACTAGGCAAAGTTCCTTATGGTCCAGAAACCTATGGTTAGATGATAAATTTTAACTACCTCAGTACATGCAATATATACTGAGGAACTAGAACTTTATGAACTAATAACCAAAACCAGGGATTTAGTCCAGTTACTATTTTGGACTGCAGAACATTCACTAGGAATATTTCCTTTTTGAGAGGCTTTGGGCTCTGCCATCTCCATAGTGCTTTGTATAATGGTTTCCATCTTGGACACTATTCTGCAACAATAGAACAACAGAGTCCTTGATTTAAGGTGTTTCCCAATGGATTGTATTCTACAGTGGGAGTGATTTTTATCTGTCAGTTATAAATTGAAAAACTTAGTTACATGGGGGAACAGAGTGGTTTCTTTAGGGTTTTTAAAAAATATTATGTTTTGATTCTTACCTCCTTTGCTGCCTTTTCTATCATGAATTCTAGCTTGGGGCATAGTATTAAGATTTACAGTCCTGTCAAATTGAGGATTACCAGATTCTCAGCCACCTAGTGTCACTGGCTTCAGGCACAAAGAGCATCTCTTAACTAGGTTAAGTTTATTCCTTCTAAGTTTTCAGACAGTCTGAATAGAAGATGCTAGTCTCTTTCTCGGGAGAAGGGGAAGACTTACTGAAAACCACAAAAAATAGCTGACACTTTCCAAAACATTGCCAATTGTCTACAGAAGTTCCAAAAGCCCTAGCCACAGAGGACTAAAAATCTGAGAACCAAAGGAATTTGCTTGTACATGGCATTATAAGTGATTTTTCCACTATATAACAGGTATCATTATCTCAACAAAGGTTAAGAGGAATCCTCAGCCTGTATTATTTAGCAAATAAATTTAATTCACAGTTTGTCTTCCAGTTGTAATACTCCATTTCCAGAAATCAATCAGAATTATAACTCTTTTCAGTTCCAACTAACTCAAAGTGGCCTAAGCAAATACGTTATGTTTTCTTTAACTGAGATACTAAATAATCACGCCATGTTGCTAGAATTCTGTCTCCATCTCTCAGCTTAGAAGTTCTGTTTTGTTGGCTATATTCTCAGTTAAATTTCTCCTCATGATACAAAATGGCCACCAAAAATCACAAAATCATATTCGTCTAGTTTAGCAGTGCCAGAGCAAGGGGCTTTCCTTTGTCCAAATGACTCCAGAAAAGTCCCAGTCTTCTGCTTATTGTCTGACTGATCCAGTCAGCCTGCCTGCGAGATGGAATTCTATGACTGGCAAAGCCTGGATAATATATTATCAACACTGTGAACCAAGAGTAGAATGAGATTGGTTCCACAAAAGAAAATCGGGGTTCTTTTACAAAAGAAGAAATAGAAGCAGATTTAGTAGAAAGAACAAACAGCTCTAACCTGTTGAAGCATGTTGAAAAACATAATAAATTTGATTTCTGGTGAATTTTTGTTGGTAGACCTATGGTAACTTTGAGTAAGCATCATTTTCTTTTATAAATGTTCATAAACCATCTATTTAATAAATCATCTATTTAATAATCTCAGAGTTTTATTAGGTAAAACTTTATAGCTTATAGTGTTTTCTTATTTCTGTAATAAAGTAATATATATATATGATTTCTTCTTCCATAGTTTTTGATGAGTTGCTGTGTAAGGACATATTAAAGTTCTTTCAATAATTGAAAAAAACCTAAACTCATTTGAAAGAGTTATATGGTTTCTTCTTATATCTTGGGTGTCATTCCTTCTTAAGCCTTTTTTCTTAAACACTTTTACACTAGAGATTGTTTCGGTTTAATGGTGTTATTTAATTTACTACTTTGTTAATATTAGATCTTCAAGTTATAGCATTCTCTGCTTCTCTGTCTTCCTGTTCTTAACAGTTAAAACACATACATCATCCTTTAAAAAAATCATTTTCACAGGCTTTTAGCAGTCTGTTATTTAGTTTTCTTGACACTATAAATGCGACTTTTACATCTATATCCTCTCTAATCCATTTGTTCCAACATTTGTGCAATTCTTTTAAATCTGTACTCATTTAATATCATTGTATATTTGATTTCTTCAGTTGCTCTATGTTTTCATTATTTGGATAATTTGTAATAAAAAGTACTTCAAATTTTTAGAAATCCTCATCCTCAAAAAATATATGTTTTCAGAAGTCTAAAACTAGGCCATCTTAATGTTGTTTCTTAGTCTTACATTGTGGAGTTAATGTCTGCCTATATATAATAGCACTTCTTTTAAGTATTTTAAACATAAGGATTACATGATCCCATTTTCTCATGGTACTTTTCAATTCTCAGCAGTACTCAAGGGAGGCATTATAACGCAACATACAGACTACGGGTTTAAGACTTTTCTATTCTTTTTACTGAAATGGTTAATAACTTGAGTATTAACTTCTTTGAGCTTTAACGTTCCTTTCTATAAAATAGTTATAATATTACATGCATCTTGGGGGTGTTGTGAAGATTAAATGTAATAATCTGAATAGAATACTTAGTGTAATACCTGAAATATGGTGGTGCTTAATAGGTGGTTGTCTTTTATTGTTATTATTGTTATAATTTGTTAGGTTTTTTTCTTTAATGCCTCCATCTTGGATAGTTTTGGCAGTTAAATATCATTTTTCCAACACCAGCTCATTTCTGAGTTTAGTTTCACCCTATAAATATCCCCCCATGCTCAGAGACTACAAACACATACTACTGCCTTCTTTCTAGATTGCTTGCATCTGTTCATGCCTGCAAATGTTTTTGTTATTCGGAAGGATAAAACATGTCATTGTTTTTTAAACAGACAGGAGTCCCTTCTATTCCCTATTTAAAATAGTATAGTTGATATAAAAATCCTGCAATTACACTTTTACTCTTTTTCCTTTTCTTTGTTTTTCCATTCACTAATGCCTGATTTCTGATTTACATTTTCCCCTTTTTCTTCATATTTTTGCATTGTTTTCATCGCTCTTGTCATTTTTCTGCACAGTAAAGAAACATTTCATCCTTTATAACATTTCAGAAGCAGAAAGACATTCTGTGAACATTTTGAATTTGTCCTCGATGTTCGGGATTGGTGTCTGTCATTTTTAGTTTAGCTATTCCTCATAGCTAGCCGAGATCATCATGACTATTCCTGTCTATTACCCTATATCTTGACTTATTCGTTACATACCCAGAAATGTTATTTTTAAAGAACTAGTATAACTATGAAACTCCAAAGTTTTAAAAAATTAGAGCTTCCCAATTGCTAAAAATCAAAGGTCAATGTCAGTAGCATGACAAAGAAGGCCCTTCATAATTCTACTTTATCTACTGCTAAATACCTAATACCAGTAGCATGACAAAGAAGGCCCTTCATAATCCTACTTTATCTACTGCTAAATACCTAATACCAGTAGCATGACAAAGAAGGCCCTTCATAATCCTACTTTATCTACTGCTAAATACCAAATACCAAATACTTAATACCTGCCATATTAAGTCAAATGTTGCTATCCCATGTTATTACCCATTAGACTCAGTTAATGAATGTCTTATAGACCTTGACAATAGAGGAGGTCATAACTCTTCTGGTTATAGCTGAATGGACTAGAGATGACTTGTGTGCTCTGACATAAAATGATGAGCCAGACCAATCGAATTTCCCTACTGACAACCTGAAATTTGAACATTGAAAAATAAGTATAGTAATTCATGGAGAACTCACCTAGGAAGTCAGGTAGGTTCTGGGGCCAGAAAACCATTAGTATGTGTCTACAGAGAAATAACAGAGGAGGAAGGCAATCAGAAGAGAAAAGCAGGAAGAGATGCTGGCTAGGAACAACAAGTTTAGTCACTGAGGACACAGAGAGACAGGTAGACAGAGAAATATGGACAGAATATCTTGATTTATGACACTTGGAGAATGCTATTTTTACTGAGATTTTTGTGCCTTTTTAAAACAAGCCTTCTCCTATTTCTAGAGCTTACTTTAGTTGGTTTTTGCTCTTTTCCACCCAGTCTTGACACGAACAGAACAGATGAGCTATTCTTGGTCATCTTATATTTTTTCCCTCTGGCAAATTTTTCTCTCCTTGTGAAATTCCTACTTTTATGCCAAAGCTTAGCTCAAACATTGCTAACTCCATGAATTCATTTTCTTCTTTCTTGGCTTAAATCGATTTCTGTCCCCAGCATGATCAAAGAATACAATTTATTTACTTATACATGCTATACTATATCACATTTTCTTCTAATTACTCTTCTTGAGCTCACCTGGCCATGCTTCAGTATCTGCATCTGTAAAAAGTGAATACTTATAGTATTTCCTCTGAGAGAGCTATATTTGGGATTAAATTGTTTGACACATGTAAAGCACTAAGAGATTAACTATTAGAGTAGGATTTTCCTATCTAGACAATATTAATTCTGGTAGAATCTAGTTTTTATTATATTTTTTCTTGATTAATAACTAGTAATCGTTTAAAAAATAACTTAAAATGTTTAATATAATAGTTAAAAGTGTATTTCTAAACTAATTGTGCAAGTGAATAGATAGGTATAATATAAGCACTATTTATGAGCAAATAAGTTCCAACCAAAATTAATTTTGTTGGAAAATAATGGTTTTCTATATGATTTGTCATCAATCAATGTTTATCCTAAAATATCTGTTGGTTAAAACCTTGTTTTACAAATCATGTAATTTATTTTCCATATAGCAGAGCAAAGACAATGAGGGGTGGGACATCTATCTTTTGATATATAAATGTAGAAGCACTTAGAGATATTTAATACAAAATAGTGCTTCAGTCATTTATTTGAAAATTCAGTTTTTATGAAATGCTGAGCCAGTTTGTCATAAATCCAAGTGTAACAATGCCTATAATGACACTGTCTGATAAATAGAAAAAAAAACAAAACAAACTGCTATTTATTGACAAGTGAATGCTTTCTCCCTGTGCTTCGGCCTTTTGCTTATATTATTAGCAAATTCTATTTCTTTTGTTGAAAATTTGGAAATAAACATATAGCATTACAATATAAAAGAAGTTTAAAGGAACCAGATCAAAGTAATTAACTTGTTTCTCTGACCTTGATCAATTGAGTTAGTTGCACAGTGTTCTATTTGAAATATCCCTGCAATAGCAAAATGAAACAAGCATCCCAAATCTTCTGTAGCTTGTAGAAACTAGCTAGAATTTTTTTTATTTAAAGTTCAAACATCATTGATGTGAAAGAATTGTAAACATCAAAGCCAGAGAAGTTCTGCATTTTATATGGCACAAACGTGTAGCCATGCTATGCATTAATTGCCACAGTCATTAGAAATAGTTTGACTCTTAGTAGACAAGGTAAGAAACTGATTTTAAAAAAATCTCATTGCAAGTGGCTTTAATGGAGCTTTTACTTAAATATTTGTCAGAAAGTAAATAGAAATCTGCTGGTAGGCATAAAAAGAGTAAGAAAATGGCCCAGAAAATAATAGACCTCTGTTGAAAATGTGAATAGTATTTTGAGAATAATATCAGGTAAAGTGAAATTATTCTCCAGTAAAAACTCATTTCTTTAATACTTAGAACAATTTTGATGTGTAAATTAAAAGTCTATAACAAAATACTGTAAATTAAATGCCTTAAACAGCAGAAAGTCATTTTCTCACAGTTTTTAAGACTAGAAGTCTGAAATTAAAATGACAGCACGGTTTCTTCCTTTTGAAGGATCTCTTTTGGCCTCTCTGCCAGCTCATAGATGGTTGTCTTTTCCCTCTCTATTTGTACCATATTCCCTCTCAACATGTTATCTCTGTGTTTAAATTTCCCTTTTTGATAAGGATGCCAAGTCATATTGGAAGAGGGGCCCACCTCACTCTAGCATGAGCTCATGTTAACTACTTATTATTAAGTTATTGGAGTAACATTAGTAAAATTGCATGAGTTTCAAGTATACAATTCAATAATATGTCATATGTATATTGCATCCTGTGTTCACCACCCAAAGTTACATCCCCTTCTGTCACCATATATATGACCCTCTTTACCCTTGTCTACCTCGCTCCCCTACCCCACCCTTTCTCTCTGGTAACCACTAAACTGTTGTCTGTGTCTAAGAGCTTTTGTTTGTCTTGTTCATTTGTTGCGTTCAGTTCTATATTCCATATATAGGTAAAATTATATGGTTCTCAACTTTTTCTAAATGATTTATTTCACTTAGCATGATAAAATTGAAAACATTTATTTATAAAGGTATATGTACCCCAGTGTTCATTCTAGCATTATCTATGGTGATCGAGACATGAAAACAACTGAAGGGACCTTCAGTAGATAATTGGATAAAGACTATGTGGTACATATATACAACGGAATATTACTCAACCATAAGAAAAGATGAAATATTGCTATTTACAACAACATGGATAGACCTTCAGATTTTTATTTTAACTATTTACATCTGCAATGACCCTATTTCCAATAAGATAAGGTTCTGAAGTACTGGGAGTCAGGACTTCAATACCTGAATTTTGGTGGGACACAATTCAACCCATAACACTTTCTTAATTTTGTTCAAAACTCTCATTTCTTTGGCAACCGCCTTTCTTAATATGATTATGTGTGCCCTTCACACAAAAAAAACATTTGAATCCCTTACAAGTTTCTATTTTCGACAATAGGAATTTGCTTAAAGGTAAAGAAACTTGCCACCCAGTCGGCTACCTCTTAATAGCATATCTAAAATGGCAAGGAGCTTACCTTTACATTTTTGGCACCATTTTTCTTCAGTGCTTTCCTAGTGCACATTTGCAAGAAAAACCCCCAAATTACCATTGATTGGCTCCTAAACAAATATTTTTTTGATTATGGTCTCATCAAAAGTCATGCAAATCACTATTTTATTTCTCGCCCATACCAAACCCAACTTTTAGATCTTTTAACTTTGCTTTCAAGCCTTTACCCACATTTATATTTATAGTTTGTCTCTTTCTAAAAGCTTTTAAATCCTGTTCTCTCAGAAACCACAAAACACCAACTTGCCAAATTATTCTTTTACAGTTCCTTTTTATTTCTATTCTTGGAAATTTTTCATGAGGTTAGTTTTTTTCTTAATTCAGTAGTCCCCAAGGTGCTCACAAAGCGTCATAGTTTTTAACATCTCAAATAAGATGTATTGCATAGGCAGAGCTACTGAAGGAATATTAATGCCTTTATGTGGCCTTCCACTGGTAGTTCAAATAGCTACTCTCCAGAAATCCCAGAAAAATATTACATTTGATATCTTTCAAAGAATGAAGAATGAATTTTTTTTCTTCTGTGACAGTTATGGGCATAACATACTCTCACTACTTAGCTCCTAACATTGATCTTTAATTGGAATTTTTGCTTGGTATTTTTCAACTGGATGACCCAAAGACAAAGGACAATAGTGCTCGATTGGCTCTAATCTAATCTGTACTCTATCATTTGAGTTACTCTTCATAAAATTCTGATCCAGAAACCTATATTCATTGATTCAGTAAATATTTACAGAACAATCACCCTACGCCAGACACTATTCCAGGTGCAGAAAATATAATAGTGAAATAAAATCCCTGTGCTCATGACATTTAGGATCTTATGGGGGACATACAAATAATAAATGTTAATTATAATAATTATATATTAAAAAGTAATAATTGTTATGGAGAAAAATAAGAGGTGAAGTGTTGAAAGCTATTTTAACAATTCAGTTACCAAAAGCCATAAAAATAAATATTGAGAAATTTATAAGAAAAATGACATTTTCCAAAGGATGAGGAAAAATACTATAAACAATGTCAAAACACAAATAGCAAAATCATTGAAAAATATTTGCAGCATATATGAATATATGACCTTACTTAAACAAAGTGAAATTCAAATAGAAGCTATACCAAAGAGCCTTTTTTTTAAACCTACCAGATTGAAAAGTTCTGTTAAAAATTGAATTTCAAAAAGTTGAAAAGGTCCGCAACAACTCAGTTATCAGGGCTGTGGGGAAAACATTTCTTCATGGATTACTGATGGTAGTATAAAACGGTATGTGACATTTATTTTAGCTGGCAGTTAAATTACCAGAAATATATTCCATGGCTAAAACACTTATATAAGGTGACATATATAATGTGATATATCCATATATATCATATATAAATATAAATGGTTATGCCTGGCAGAAATGGCTGTCTTAGAAAAATATAAGAAACCATAAACAATTACCTATAAGGAACTTAAGGTACATAATATATCTTTAAGAAGAAAAAAAATGGTATATAAACAGTGAAAAATAAAAATCTATGTCTGCACTTTAGTAGAGATGTAAAAAATAAATAGTAATAGTAATAATGGTAAGAAATAAATGTAAATAGTAAATTATTTATGGTATAAAGAATAAGACATAGTTGTATATAGGACAAAGTAAAAGGGAGAATTTTCTATTTACTTCATAATGCATTTTTATTTTTTGAAATACATGAATGTAAGAACTATTCTAAAATACTTTTCTTGTAAGAAAAAAAGGCATTTGTTAATTTGATAGATGACCTTTCACAAAATAACACATAGGGAAAATATTTCTTTCTCAAAAATAGTTATGTCTGTCCTAACCCAATCTTTTACTCATAAAATACATTTCTCAAAATTCTAGAGTAATGTAGAATGCCCCTAAATACACATACCCCATCAGATTGACAAAATTTTTGAGTATACAAAATGTACTGAATAAATTATGATCTTGATTTTCATATGCTAGCTTTAACACGTGGTCAATTGATGATGAAAATTAGCCCTGGTACGTAGGATTTCTACATTATTCTTTTCTCCAATTTTCCCCTTTACTCTTCACTTATGATTAAACTATTCTAAACTCCAATTCCACTATTGAAGGATATCCTTTATCTTTTTTCCTAAGTTGAAATAGGCATATTGGAAAACAGCAATATAATAAATAGCTGATGTCTCTTGCTTTAGCTTTATTTGAGAAAAATTGGGTATGTCCCTAAAAATAGCCCCTTTCTAAAAGTGTTAGGTAAATATTATAGAAGTACAAGATATTGTAAGGATCAATATCTGAAAAGAACAAAAGTAAAAATACAGATAATACAATGAACTTTCCTTCTTAAGTTTTCTAAATTACATTTGAAGTTCAAAGCAAAAGTGTAACATGGTCTAAAGTGGACTTTAATATATGTATGTACATAGAATACATATATATAGAGAGAGGAAACATCTAAAACAATTATATTACACATAGGAGAGCATAAAGGAACTTATAGGAAAGTAAGTTTTCCATACTTCACTCAGTTGGAAAACAGATACCAGCAGATCTTTGTGCTGCTAGAATAGTTATGTATCTTGCTGCTGGTGGTGGTTACGGGAACCTATGTATGTGATAAAATGGCATAGGATCATACACACATTGTACCAATGTCAATTTCCTAGTTTCTATATTGTACTATAGTTATACAGGATGTAACCATTGGGGAAACTGGGTGAAGAGTACATGGCACCTTTCAATGTTGTAACTTCCTGTAAATCTATAAATATTTGAAAATTTAAAAAAATTATGAAATAGATTTGCTTAGGAAGCTGATTATGTTCTCGCTCTTCCAATGCACGCAAAATTTGTGCAATGTTTGACATATCATTCCTCAAACTATATTTTTTAGTGCACTGTGCACAAATAGAAAGCCACCTGCTTTTTTTATACTGTGTAGAATTGAAATAGGTGGTATTGGATTGCAAAAGGTAGTTCAATATATAATTAAAGTTAAAAATTTGGCTTTCAATCCTTATCAGTACTTACTTAACAAGTGTCACTTCAATTTAAAATATTAATATATATTATTTTTAACATTTTATTCAAGAGAATGTTATATTATACTCAAATTACTCATCTACTTAGAAGACTTCTGAAAGAACTATATTAACCTAAATACATAGAAAATCCATGTTAGCTTGTGTTAGGAATTCAGCATCCTCTTGCTTTAAGAGATTTCTATGCCAATATTCCCATTTCCAATTCAATTAGTTATATTTTATTTTTAAACAGTCATATGGAAGCATTTACACCAAAATAATATACATTGATAAAGTTATATTGTTAATTGTAAGGAAATTTGTTTTAGTCAAAAAACTCATTTAGCACTGCAGCTAAAATATCCTGAAAGTCTAATTGTCTCATACTAAATTATACTTTTCTTTCACTTAGTCGTGTATAATGCCTTTGATCTAATTATCACATTTGTTTCAATAACAGATATAGTAATGCTCTTAATTTACTTGTTTCTATGTTTAATATAAAAATAAAGAATTATATATATAAATATATAATGTTAAAATACTTTTTCTTTTATTAGCTGATTTATGTGGAAGTGGCTTAACATTTTAAAATTTGCACACATGAGAAACATACAAGGTAGTGAAAAAATTAGAAGGATCTTGTGAAATCCACCTCTTAATATATTCAGCTGTTACAGTAATTTCTGATCACGAGCTACAATTTTGTGTCCTCTTTATTGCAAATATATAATAAGTGAATTAACATAAAAACACCAATGATATGTATACAGTCCTCCTCCCACATCTGTAGGAGAAATATGTTCCAAGATCCCCAGTGGGTGCCTGAAACTGTGGATAGACCAAACCTTGTATATTATGTTCTTTCCTACACACACATGCCTTTTTACATAAAGGAAGTACTTTTTTTTTTACGTACCTGAATTGCCAGCATCACTACTCTTACATTTTGGGGGCAATTATTTAGTAAAATAAGAGTTACTTGATCATAAACTCTGTAATACTGTGACAGTTGATCTGATAACCTAGAGGGCTACTAAGTGCCTAGAGAGGGTAGTGTGTACAGCATGGACAATACTGGACAAAGAGGACGGAGCAGGATGGCACATGATTTCATCATGAAACTTGAAATGGTGTGCAATTTAAATGAATTATTTCTGTAATTTTCCGTTTAATATTTTCAGACTATGGTTGAACGCAGGTTACAAACCACAGAAAGCAGAACCACAGATAAGGGAGGACTACTGTACACATAAATTATGAAAGTAATAAATTTTTAATTACTTTCATGATATGAAATTAATGATTTGTTTATTTAGTTTCAGATCATACTGCTAAGCATGAAACAAACAAAGCTGTTTCAATCTTCCTGTGATATATCCATAAGTAGTAGGGGGTAAACCTCTATCAAAAGAAAATTGCCTATTAAGCCAGAAAATTCCTCATTCAATCGCATTTTTCTATGTGTCCTGGTGTGCTTATTAATATTTCAAGGAAACACAGAATCTAGGACAGAATGAAATCTGTCATGAGATATCAGTTATCTACTTTAAAGTGATGCTAAGAATTCTCCCATCAACTACATTTAACTATGTTTAGTTACACTTATAAGACAATCTGATCAAAGAAATCCTTTGAAAAATGTTACCATCCGAGAATATCTTTCTATATAGAGAGGGATTTGTAATGGTGCTAGAATTCAGATTTCCTGAGATAATATCAGTTAACAGATTTAGATACTATAAAAATAAAAGACTAAAGTAAATTAAGACTAGACATCTAACAAATGTGCATGCATATTGACAAAAGGAATATAATTACTATATATTTTGCTATTATTGAGGAATAGTCTTTAATTTGCCAGGTAAGTCATGATATACCCGTCCACATAATAGTAATAGGCAAGGTTAATAAATCCCCATTTCCAGCAGAAAGTTGTATATCTCAAAAAAGAAGGATACCAAACACTTTTCTTAAAGTTATCTTCAGGAAAAATAGGATTTAGGATGATTAGACGTTCAGGATCTTTGAATTTCGATCCACTCTTCAACATGCTTCATCAGAAGAGGATCGTTGACAATCACATAAAGACCGTGGTGTAAGAGAAAAGAAAGCCATTAGATTTTGAGAATTTAAATTTTATGCCTGAAGTTTCAATAACACTACCAGAGTTGAATAGGCCCCAGTTTTCTTTTTGAAAGTTCGTTAAAATTGCTTATTTCTTTTTGTTGGGAAGGCCATTGGGTTTTTTTTTTCAGGTTTTTTAAGGAAGAGGAACTAGTCAACTATAGAGGAGTGCTTCACTGTACAACAGGAAGTAAACCATCTGAAGGCTTGATCATGCAGAAACGATTTGGAAGGAATGATGTTGTGGAAGAAATTACCATTAAAATCAGTATCGACTAGGCAGATTCTATGAATGAACCAAGGTTTGCAATTAGAAAGGCCCTTAGGATACAGTGAGTAATACAAATAACATCAGATTGGGTAAATTAAATTTGAATTCACTGACATATCCATTTGAATCCCTACAGTGACTCAAGTCTACTCATCACAGCCTCCTATTATCCCCTTGGAAATAAACTACACTCAGAGAAACTTTGTGATAGGCTAAATAAAATACAGATTTTTACTTTTGGTGACTGTAATCTCTGGTGTTTCTATTTTTATAGACAGCTGTGATCAAATAGATATTGCAACTTCTATATTTAGAAATAAAACTACCTCCACCACTATTATCAATAACACAGGAAAAAAATCTTTTTTGAGAATCCTCTTTTTCTATAGCTTTCATTAGAGAAGAATGTTGAGAAAATCTAGTATACATAAGAAAATAAACCTGAAGTTGTACCTTGATGGGAGACAAATGTTTGCTACTTGTTCTGGGACAGCTTGAAAAGGACTGGCAATACCATATTTACTGATCCTCTACCTTGCTTCTCTTGAAGGAAACCTTAGTGGCAGATTAATAATCGTTTGATTAAATGCTGAGTTAAACCTGATGGAGCATACTCTTGTAGGTGCCCCTAACCTTTTTCCTACTATACTTGAACACATTGGCTAATGTCAATTAATCACATAAATCAAAGGCAGTGGATTTTGGCTAATTTCCCTTTTTTTTCTTAAAGAGAATGACTTTTTCCAGACAGAAGACGACAACTTGCACAAGCAATTCAGAAGAAATGTAACTCAGGGTGGACTGACTGCTATCAAGGGGGAAGTTAGAGTTAATGGTTCTTTTGAGCTACCCAGTTCAGTGGTTTTTCTGTTCACAACGTCAGCTCTTTCTTGCAATGAGTGTTGTATTGGAGACTTCGGCTATAGAAGGAATATGGGGACCTATTTGATTAAAATCTCTTCTAGGAAAAAAAAATGTTCAACTTCCCTTTCAGCATTAACTCTCTATGTAATTCTCCCCTTATGCTAGGGATATTTTAGATTAAATAACTAAAGCAATATTTCAAAATGCTGTGTGCTATTTTTCCTTAATTCGACCCAGAATTTAAGTGCAATATTTATTACAACTAAAATTAAAGGTTCCATTTTGAAATGGCACAATGATTGTCATCTCTAACAGGGTAACAGAAGTATCACATGATAAGAGAAAAAACAGATACCCGCATTGGAGTCTACTTTTAAAGATATTTTCTTGCTATAAAACAATAGTTTATATTTACGGTATTAATGATAAGAAAAAATTGAAGTATAGAATACATATTTTCCTCTAATCTTGTTACTAATGCTAATGATTTACATTGTATTTAAAGTTGCCAACTATAAGGAAAATTCCAGAGTAACATAACCATCCACATTTCTTTTCCATTAAAAATTAAAATAGTGTTATTGATTGGACTAAAATTTTACAGTTTAAATTTATATTTTAACACTTAGTGTTACCTTTTTAGAAATGACTGTAATAACATAGAGCTCAAATAAACATAGTAGTAATGATGATGATGCTGATATACTGAATTGTCTAGATATTTTCAGATTGTGGTCTTATCCAGATATTTTTCTTTAATATGCCAATTTTGAATACTAAGGAATATTCTAAAGTATTAAGTAAATAATTAAAACAGAAACACCTAGACAAATTTCTCAAGAGTTCTCTTAGTATTTAGAATTGGGACAGAGACTTATTCTTTCCAGTGGTTAATTCTATAGATATACATTGAGAGTTATTTCTCTCCTAAGAGAGATAAATATTTGAGCAGGAAAAAATAAAATATGGAATGCAAAAGCTAAACACACACACATGTGCATGCACGCACACGCACGCACACACACACACATATTCTAAGGACTAGAAAGATATTTATCACGAGTGCTTTGTACTACAATTTTATAAAACTATATGTGTAGTAAATAAGAACTCAAAAATGAGATGACAAAGTAACTGAATGATGGAAAAATGGGAAACTAAAACACAATAAAAAGCAAAATAAGATTAAAGAATATAAACTAGGTACAGCAAGGAATGTAATAGACATCCCGGACAATTGAAAAGCAAATTATTGACAGAGTAGGCTTGAATTAATCATAGGAGATACAAACAGAAAATATAGAGATTATAAATCAGAAAAGATAGTGGATAAATGAGGGAAAATATCCTTAAAAGAAATGGAATCTACAAATGGATAAATTACACTGAGCTCCAGGCAAATTTGGTACAAAATGCTCAAAACCAAGACTTAATTCTTATGCAATTATAGAACTACAGAACATAGAAAATTCTATACATTCAAGCAAAGTATATCATTTATAACATCTCGGCATATATATCACTCATGAGTTCTTCTGAGAAAAAAAACACATTTAAACAAACAAAAAAAATTAGTAATTAAGATATATGTCAAAATAAACATACAGAATGAAGATGCCATGGTAAATATACAGTGGTGAACACCAAATCCATTTAAATATACTGTTTCTATTAAAAACTTGTGTGACTTATGGTTATATAACAGACTATTAGAAGCCTGACCATATCAAAACTTAACCTAATTAATGAGGAATGGGAGACTGAAGAAAAAGTCAGTGCAAATTACTCTTACTTTCAAGCGGTGAATTAATGATGCCTATAATTAAAATAAGTTGATAAAATATATATAAGGTTATAATCTCTGTTGTATGTAATATTAGAGAGTTTTATAAATACTTTATTTTGTGAAGATTTATAAGGTGATAAGAAATTACAAAATTTCACTCCTGTATTTTTTAAAGAATAGAAAAAGTCCTTTTATTTAAATAGCAAATTTTACAATACATTTATTACATAGAAATATATCTCTATATATTCGCTGTAAACAGCTAGTTGCATATATAAAACTCTGCATCTGAAATGTTTAATATTAATGGTGATTATTTCTGTACAATAGAATCTGCAGTGGTATTCTTTAAATTTAAGTAATATTTTAATCGCTTGAATACATTATGAACAGTTATTATCTAGAAAATACCGGAAGAAAAACCTTTTTTTTTTTTTTTTAATTATCTTGTTTCTGGCTTCAAGATAAAGAACCCAAATTCGTTTGACTCATTTGACTAACCTGACTTCAAATACCTAAAAATTTATGTATGCGGATAGTTCCCTAAATTTCGAGGATTTCACATCTTTTTTTTTCTCTCTTATTCAGCTTTGTGGTTATTTAAATACTATTTTCAGTCTGCAGAGTGTTAAAAGTAAATTTCAATTCTAAAATGTTTCATTTGAGAAAGCTGTGAAATAAACAGGATCTATTTGGCGTGACATAAAGAACAAAATATGGCCTAGAAATTAAACTCTTGTTTGCTCTTCCACACTTTCTCAAGAAATAGCAACTGCCTTTGTAAAATCCATGATACCTTGTGCTTAATTTTTGTTCATTTGTTATGTTTCAATTTGCACAAAAACTATAGGAGTTTCTAAATGAGAATATTCACCACTGTCACCCCTGTATTCACTATCTGTAATAGGCTAGAATTTATCATTTAAATATAATTCAAGATAATTCGGAATAGTGGATGTTTCATCTTATTTGATCTAAAGAAAATAACAAATGAAACCACTCTTAAATGGCTACTTTGTGTCTCAGAATGGTCAATGTGTATTTTCCTATACATTTTCTATCATAAAGCACATTGGAAAAGCTGCATTTCTTAGGCAACTCCTCTATTCCCTTCCAAGAAGCTTACCTCCATTCCATAAATTTCTCCCTATTTTAAAGCAATTTTGAACTTAGAAAAGAGTTATAGAAGTTACTGAGCATTTTCATACGACTGTAACCAGCTCTTCCAATATGGTACGTGACTGAGTATAATTCTCAGAACTTAGAAATTAATATTGATAGAATACTATTAGCCAAGCTGCAGACTTTATTGAATATGTTTTTCCATGACTCTCTCTCCCCTGTTTCAGATTAAATTTAGAAACTCACATTACATCGAGTTGCCATTGCCACTGTGGTCCCCTTTAAAGAGCTAGTTCCTCGGTCCTTCCTTGTATTTTATGCCCTTGATGCCTTTGAAGATTTGGGAATTTTCTATTGTCTGATCTTTTCTTATTATAGAGGTTATAAATTATTGGGATGGGTCCTGTATTTGTTTTATATTTCTGCCATAAGATTATTACAAACCCAATGGCCTAAAAACAACAAAAATTTATCATCTCACTGTTCTATAGGTCAGAAATCCAAGATGGCTCAGCTGTTTTTCTCTGCTCTAGGTTTCACACACTGAAATAAAAATGTTGGCAGAGCTGCTTTCCTTACTAGACTTTTTGAGGAAGAGTCTACTTTTAATCTCATTTAAGTTGTATTCTGAACTCACCTCCTATTTCCTTGCTGGCTGTCAGCAGGGGTTGATTTCAGCTTCTAGAGCTATCTCTATTCCTTCTTTTACTCTACTTCCTCCATCTTTAAACCAGCAATGGGGATTGAGTTTTTCTCATTTTTCAAATCTCTCTGAAGAAGTGGTTAATAGCTCACCTAACTTTTAAAAACAGTATTTTAGATGTATGGCTAAAGGTAAAATGTACTGTATAACAATGCTGTACTCCAATTAGTAAACCTGTGTCTCACAGATATATGGGTTATCAATTCTGAAGCTATTTAATATTACCCTAGGATTGAACAATAAGTAAATATATTATAGATATGAGAGTCAGGTACCTCACCGTTCGATAACAAATATAATGACAAACCATTAACAGTAGGCAACACATAGGACCAGATCTTAGTTTCTAAATATACCATTTTAAATTCTGCACGTTTTAATCATTTTTTATCCCAATATAATCTGTCAATGGAAGGTTTTCAAGCAACAACTGTATGCACTTCTTTCTCAAATATGACATTTAAATGTCAGATTCAACATTTACAGTAGCACAAAGCATACTCAACTGATGTGGAAACAGACATCTCTGACCAAGTACCTGCATTCACAGCAATGGCAAATACATTGCAACTGCTTTCTGGTCAACAATTGTAAAACTGTATCAATTGTATGATGCACCTTGATTTCAGAGGTGAAAAATGTAAACTAAAACTGTGTAACAGAATGCATGAAATACTGTAACCATGAAATGCCTGGGATACTAGTCAATTAAATCATTTTAGTCTGGTTGGATCACAAACTTATCCTCGGTTCCCTCTACATGTTCAAAGACTGGAAAATCTAACCTTATTTCACATTTAAATGCCTCCCCCACTGCAATTTCTTTACTTCAGTATACATCGCGGGCACCGAAAACCATTATTACAAAATAATTGTCAACCAATTGTCCTTTTATCTGGCAATTGAAACATTAATAAACATATGAAAAAATGCATTTCAAGGTAGACTAAAATAAAATTGTATAAACTAGAAATTCAATATATTGAGATTACATACACACGTGTGCACATATAAATTATTTCTATACGTGACAGTTAAATCAGCTTTAATATACATATTGACAGATGTCATCAAAAAGATACTCAAAATTTAAGCCCTCAACCAATTTAGCCTAGATTCTAATTGTGCCCATGCATTTAAAATATTTCTTAAAAATCACTATCATTAAATTCCAGTCTATAAAATTGTTTTATAATCTACATATATTTTTATACATGTGTTATAAAGCTTTCAACATGGGCTCTTTTGGGGTTTAATTTATTGATTTTAGTACATAATATTCTCACATTGAATGAGGAGTTAATTAACAGCAGTTTGTGCCACATTTCCTGCACAAATAAATCCTAAGAAAGACTCAGAATGTCAACTCATAATCTTATACAAAAGCACACAATAATTTCAACTAGAATTAAACCTCACCACATATGGTTCCTTTCTATTATCAACAAAAGAGTACTGGATGAACAAATGATTATTTGGCAGTAATTCTGATTCTAGGAAAAAAGAACTTTTTGAAAACATTTTAATAACTATAGAATTAATGCAAAACAAATTTTGGCTTGTGCTTATGTACACACTTCTTTTCTTTTTCACAATTTAATTACTGATCTGCTTATATCACTGTTCTTCTTTCATGTCTAAGTTATTTGCTTGAAATCATTTGGAATGTTATTATTTCTGCCCTAGAAAAAGGTATTTCTAAAAGCCAAATGGTTTATCTTTGACCAGCAAATAAGTTTCAGAAGTGTTTGTATCTGATAAAACATTGCTAGCATCTTTATAAAGTTAATAGCTAATTTGTTACCAGTATAGAAAAACCAGACAATTCTTATCCATATAGCAATAGTAGAGCATAGAAGAACAAACATGTACTTTACATGTACTTTGGTATCAAAAGTCCCTGGTATATTTTCATAGGTGACTTTCTAGCTATACGGTCCTCATGTTATTTAACTTCTTCCTTAGTTTCCTGGTCTATAAAATAGAGAAATGGTGATACACTATTGTTGCGCTCATTTATTACATTTAGTTATATAAAGTTCCTGACATAATAAGTGCCCAGTGAGTAGTACTTCAGAATCCATACATATAGAAAGGTTTTCTTTTCACATTTTCCTATTATGAATTTCAATGGAAGATTAAAACACATTAACTTATTTATAGATTATTTATATACATACCATTTTCCATTGAAATTTATTTTATTCTAATATTTAACTTTTGGTGCATAATCTGTAGCCCCAATGAATGTAAAAGTTCCTCAATGGCAGGGACAGTCTTCTACAATTATTATTTTCCTTCCCACCCTGAAATCACAGTCTGATAAGAGCCCTAAAAAGTTTTAAAAAATAAATGTTAACAAAAACAAAATAATAAAAAAGCTTGAAGTATTGAAACCAGTAAAGATGTCCAAAACTGATATACAAAATGTTTCCAACAGTATCGATTTTTAATTTTATTTTTGCAATTAGGTGGCTGTTTTGGCTTAGGCTATATGAGAATACTCTTCCTGCAAAAACATATTGTGATGTTTCCCCCACCGCCAACTTCGTGTTCTTTCAGTAGAAATGTAACAGGTATAGTCACACAGATATGTGGATGCAGAGACCACTCACATCACAGAAATAGGTATGTTGTAACTTAGGAGAGACTAGTGACAAATTAGAGTATATCTGAAATGCATTTTATATCTAAATTATAGATAATTTCTGACTAAGAAGCCAATAATTTCTAAAAACTAGAAATAAAAGCCATGTCACATGAAAGCGATTATTTTGCTGCCAAATGCAACAGACATAGAAGAGACTAGTGAACAAGGTAGAACACTGACAATGGATGAAAGGGAAAACTAAAAAGTTTCTCAGCTACATACCTAGCCAAGAATTTCATATCTACTAAAAAAAAAAAAGATTAAAATTAGCATTTTAATTTTAGCATAACATATAAAGTTTCTTTATATGTAAATAATAAATTATGCACTGCCTTTATTTCCTCCTGAGTTAAATCATTCTTAAGGTCATTTGTCGATTTATTTATAAAATTTTAGGTTAAATTTTATTAAATACAATTTTTAATATCTACTACCCGAATCCTATGCAAAGTGGACCCCAAATGTTGCTTAGATTCAGGCTGTAGTTTTTTTAGAATCACAGATCAAGTAAGCAGCATTCTATATATAATTTTTTCTCTTATTTGGCTACACAATATACTGCATGAATGTGTGACATTGCTTATGGAAAGTGAATGATGAATTTCTATGTGATAGATATGCACATAAATGAAACTAGTCACAGAAAAATCATTCTCTTTTTCTTTCATTTTTACACCAGCCACTGTATTTGTTTTCTAATCATTTACATAAATTTTTTTTTTTTTTTTTTTTTTTTTAAGAAAGGTCAACAGAGATTATCTGGTCAGTGGAATTATGGACCATTTTTCTACATACTTGTCTCTAAACCCTATTAAATGAAATTTGAAAATAAAATGCTGATACTTAAAAAGGACATTTATAAATGAAAACACATTTTAAAGTATTTATATCAGTATATAAATGCATACATTAGTTAACTTGTATATAAGAAACTATAATGTAATATGTTTTTAAAAAGATGCCAAATTAGATCCTGCTTGTTCAAAATGTTTTGAATTGTTGAAAAGACATATTTCATTCAAGAAACAGGTTAAGCAAAAGTCAGTTTCTGCCAGCAAAAAGTCAGTTTGATAAACTGTCAGTAAATTCTTAACAGGCACAGAAGGAGAAAATTATTTCAGTTAAGTATGTGAAAGAGACAGAGCAGCTAAACTTCAGAAATAGAAACAAAGTCTATAAGTTTTCATTTGAGAAAACAAAAAAATCCACCTATTTTGATCTGCACAAAAAGATGTCAAAACCTTTTGCTTTAGAAACACTCCTGAAAACGAAGCAGATACACGGCCAACAAATTCTCACATTTCAATCTGTGACTTTGTCTGATACCTTAAATCACTAAATGTTAGAGCTGGAAGGAACTATAATTGTATCCATCCCCTTCATTTTCCAATAAAAGCACATTGGATTTGGAGTCGAAACACCTGAGTTAATTTCCTAATCAGTATTTCATGGTCGAGTTTCCTTTAGCATGCCATTTAAACTGAGCCTATTTCCACATTTACAAAACAGGAATAATGATATCTACTTTAAAGGTTTGCAACGATAATTATGTTACTCTCCTATTGCTGCTATAGCAAATTACTATAAATTTGGTGACTTTAAACAACACAAATTCATTATCTTCCAATTCTGGAGGTCAGAGGTCTGAAAAGGGTCACAAAGGGTCACAGGGCTAAATCAAGGTATTAGCAGGCCCAAATTCCTTCTGGAAACTTTATAGGAAAACCTATTACCTTACCTTTTCCAGCTTTTAGAGGCTTCCTGAACGTCCTGCTCCCAGCGTCCTTCTTCCCACTCTGATACTGACTCATCTGTCTTCTTCTCTCCCTTATAAGAACTCTGATTACATTAGGCCCACCTGGATAAATCAGGTGGCTCTCCCCATCTCAGGGTCAGTTGATTAGCAACCTTGATTCCATTAGCAACCCTAATTCCTCTTTTGCATTTAATAACATGTCCCAGGTTCTGGGGCATTGTTTTGCCTGCAACTTTGCCTACAATTACAACTACTCAAATAGTATATAATAATGTGCTTTCTGTATGTCAACAATTTCGGTTAAGGGAGAGAGAAAACAATGGTCAGGGTTTCATTGTTAATCTGCAGCAAAGCTCACCTTGGCCCCAGGTCTCCTAAATACCTAACCAGGCTGTTACATACTGCAACGTGAGGGATCTGGCTGGAAGGCAAGACCGTAAACTTGGCTCAGATTCAATAATATTCTGAAGATATAGCTGTTGGTTTCAAGATAAACGTTTTTTTTAAATTACACCCTTTAATTTTATTTTATTAGTTTCAAGTATACAGTACATTGGTTAGACATTTATATAGTTTATAAAACGATCCCCTTACTTGTTCTTTCTCTCCTCTGGCTCTTCACCTAGCCAGTACATTAATGCTAACTGCATTTCTTATGCCATTCTCCCACAAGATGAACTTCTGACATCAAGTGGCCTAGATTGACTATAGTTCCACAATTATTTAATTTTGAGAGCTTTAGCAAGTTTCTTAACCTCTCTGAGTAATTTTCCCTCTAGTAAAATAGGTTTTCTGAAAAAATTAAATGAGAAAATTCATGTAAAGTGCTTAGCAAACTGACATACAGCAAGTGCTCAATAGTCTTTAATGTCCTATATAAATGCATACATTTGCCAGTCACAAAGTAGCTACACTAGGCACCGAGGCACTATAGATATAAAAATTTGATTTAGACTTACACTATGGCCTTAAGAAGTTTATAATCCAATAGTGGAATAAGTTAAAGTGTT
>NW_011888791.1:8412960-8436802 GCF_000151845.1 Pteropus vampyrus | reverse complement strand
GCAGCATTCATTAACTTTTTATATCATTACCATTATTGATTAAAAAACTGTTACCAAAATTCAGCAGGAAAGTTAATTGGATTTCACATCTCCAATTTCTACTTGATTTCAGTTGGTTATCAATGCAAGTGAGGAAAATTGAAAGGTGACTCATAGGAGTTTATAAATAGTATGAAAATTTACCATTACCTTCTCTTTTACTCACCAAGATTTAGACTGACATAATTACCTTTGCCTCCAGAGTAACCAGACATAACAATATATTCAGATCTAGCTCCTATAAAGTCTCCTTCACAGATGCAAGGGACTTGACTCTTCTGCTGAAAAAAAAGGAAAATGTCTTCTTAGGCCTAGTGAGAAATAGCAACTCAACTAGCAGAGAACTGTAGTGTATTCTATACTTCATCCCTTCAACTAACGATGTTAACTGTAAATGAGCTGAGCATATACCTTGGTAGACACAAGTATGATTCAGTTACAGAATCCTCTAGAGGCAATGTAGTTTACATTTAAAAAAAAAAAATGAGGAAATTTCATGGAGACTATTAAAGTATTAAAGTCAGACATCATAGAGACTACATAGTTTATAAAATTATATTGACACAAAGATAATGGATTTCCATGAAATTAAAATGTTTAAATTCCACAATTTTGATTCTCATTTTAATTTCATTTTGAGATCAAAGGAGATCTAAAGAGAACTGCAGTAGTCCCTCCTTATCCATAGAGGATATGTTCCAAGATCCCAGTGCATGGCTGAAACCACAGTAGTACCAAACCCTAGATACACTGTTTTTCCCTATACGTATATACCTGTAATAAAGTCTAATTAAAGTCTAAGCTAATTTTGTACTTTGTTGCTATTATTAAGTAAAGTAAGTGTCATCTGACAACAAACTCTGAGATACTGTAACAGTTTAATAACTAAGGCTCTATTAAGTGATGAAAGGGGGAGGGAGTATACATAGCATGGATATACTGAACAAAGGGATGATTCACATCTTGGGAGGGACAGAGCTAGATGGCAAGAGATTTCATCACATTACTAAGAATGGCACACAATTTAAAACTTAGGTGTTGTTTATTTCTGAAATTTTCCATTTTCTATATTCAGACTGCAGTTCACTGAAATGGAGGAAAGCAAAATTGCAGATAAGGGGACACTACTGTACTGAGTACCTTCGCTCTATGAAAATGCAGGTCATTTTATAATACTCTAAAAGCACAATGGATTCTGGTTACATACTGTCAATGTTACAGATGCTAGATAACAAATAGACGTATCTTGGTCCTATAAAAGTCCATTGTAACACAGGGTTCAGACAGTCTGTATAATATCCTTGTTCTCTTATCTTTCATGACCTATAGAACCCGTTTTTGAGCAGCCTTCCTGGAGTCTATGCTAATGGAGGCCACATAATTCCTCATCACCACAAACTCCTCATTTTAATATGCAGATTAAAACTCTAATTAAAATTTTCTCATATCTGAAAATCAGCACAATCATTAGAATATACTATAACCATTATTCTTTACAAAGACATTTACATATGCACTATTTAGCATAATACAGAAATTTTAAAAGGCAGATATGAATATCTCATGATAAATAAATGAAACAACTTCAGAGGCCTGGAGAAAACTTAAAGAGGTGCCAGAAGTCACATACTTGATAAATGTTGGAGGTAAGACTCAAAAACAGTCTGTGTAATTTCAGGTTCAGTGTACATGCCCCATGACCTTTCTGTTTTATGAACTCTTATAAAAGGGTGTGATATTGTACAGTGAGAAAGAAAAAAATATATACACACACACCATGAAGAAAAATGGATAAAAGATACAGATTAATCAATGAAGAGGGTGTGAGGAGGGGAAGTATGGACTCATGTCTGCCTGCTTTTAAAAATCATCCTTAACTCATTGTCATGTTACATTTAATCTTTCCCTAGAGTTTGGAGAGACACTGGGTACTTTTCTAGTTATGACACTCATATGTCTTCTCTGACAGAAGCCCAAAAAAAGAGATTATTATTTATTGAAACCTTTAAGAATTTTTCTACTAAGGTTATCAAATTCTTTGTCCCATCAATAAGCTCTACCTAAGGCCAAACTTGCTATGAGGCTCTATTAGTCAGAGTTCTCCAAAGAAACAGAACCAACAGGTGATATTGATTGACTGATTGATTGATTGATTGATTGATTGATTTACTGATTGTAAAAGGCTTACATTGATGTGATCATGGAGGCTAATATGTCCCAAGATCTATAGTCAGCAGGCTGGAGACCTAGGAGAGCTTATGGTATAGTTCCAGCTAGAGTCTGAAGACCTGAGAACCAGAAAAACTGACGATATGAGTTCTAGCTTGAAGTTCAGAAGGCTGGATACCCAGGAATAGCTGATATTTCAGTTTAAATACAAAGGCAGGAGGAAAAGACCAATATCCCAGCTCATGTAGACAGGCAGAAAGAGTTCCCTTTTATTCAGCCTTTTCTTTATATTCAAGTCTTCAACTGATTAGATGAGGCCCATCCACATTAGGAAGAGCAATCTGCTTTACTTGGTATACCAATTCAAATGTTAATCTCATACAGAAACTTCCTCACAGACATACTCAGAATAATGCTTAGCCAAATGTCTGGGTATTTCATAGCCAGTCAAATTGACACATAAAATTAATTATCACCCCAAGAGAAGAAAAGAAAATCTGAAACCTGCTCTAAGTAACCACAGCAACCATAATTTAATCAACTGAATTTTTTTTCAAATGTTAATGTTAGGATGGTGAATACAAATACACTTCTTATTTATAATTTATATTTAAATTCTATACTGTCAAAGAGAAATTGTACTGCACACTCATTAAAAAATGGTAAGGAAGATTTTATTCAAGAGTATTGTAATATGGGTCAAGATTATTTCAATAATGGAACAAAATTAAAGTCAACTCCATTCAAATAAAAGTAAACTCCATTAAAACTGAGATGAGCTAGGGGAAAAATCCTAGAAGATGTTAGTGGGAGGCTGGTTAATGTAGTTATGCCATCTTTGTTTGCTAGTTGGTAATTATAGAAATTAGGCTCCTACTCTCCCTTAGATACTGGGAGACAGAGGCCCTAACTTTCTTTGTTATTACATTTCACAAGAATAACCTCAAGGTTCATATAAAAGACATTCCTGGGATGAAAAACTTGTAAGCGTTTGGGAGAAAATTTATAACTCGAAGGAGAAGAAAAAGAATTTGTAACTGCAAGTTTTCTAAAGTACATGCTCTAAGAAAAGAGAGGTCAAGGACCTATCATCAGGAAGAAACTTGTCTAATGTTTAGTCGAGCTGAGAGGAGCACTCAGGATATCTTATTCAACATCAAACTTTACTCAAAACTTTCCAGTTTATCATTAAAGCAATGTATATTGTTGCTAAATGCATACATTGAAGGATTATTTGTAAAAACTAAGAATTTTTATACTAAATTCACTTATCTTTACAATGTGAATTATTTAAAAATTTGCCTCTTTGTTATGTGTAAATCGATAGTAATGTATACACTATAGTGTGCCTTGAATATCTATGAGATATTACTAATTAGCTGAAGCAAATGATACTGGATTACTAGGTAATAATATCCAGCTTACTAGCATCTAGGGGACTTTTATAACCACAAGCAGATTAAAATGTTTTTAATGCAGATTCAAAGAAATTGACAGATAAATAGTTTACCTAATCCCTCTTGTTCTTGCTTCTTCTTTACTATTGCAC
This sequence comes from Pteropus vampyrus, assembly GCF_000151845.1. Classification (NCBI taxonomy): domain Eukaryota; kingdom Metazoa; phylum Chordata; class Mammalia; order Chiroptera; family Pteropodidae; genus Pteropus; species Pteropus vampyrus. The sequence goes on along the minus strand of NW_011888791.1, from coordinate 8,433,045 downwards.
TTGCTTTAGCAAGTATTTTCTCCAGAAAATCCTACATATTCTTTGTTAACATTCCCCACTATAGTCTTAAATTTAGTAACAGCAGCTTAATTAAACACATTTTGCTCTAAACAGAAGATAATATAGTGCATGCTCTAACGTTTTTTCTCTTAACTTTCATATAGGTAATGATTCTAATATAGGTAAAAATCTAGAAACAAAATATTTTCTATATAATAGTATATGCTGTATTATATTACATCTAATAGTATGATTACATATATTATATTTTCTATATAATAGTATACACTATATTGCATAATATATAGTAGTGCAATTACATGTAATATACTATATTTAAGTTTCTTAAAATATTAAATAAATATGGCATATGCTATCTTTCATCTACTTTGTATTGTCTATAAGTATCCTAGTTTATTTCTCCAGTTAGCAATACATTAAATTCATAGCCATTGATCAACTTTAATTGTATTCTATTTCAATTCTTTTACTGAATTATTTATTAAACAAATATTTATTGAACACTAACTACATATCAGGCAGTGTGATAATTACTGAAAATATATACAGAAATTAAGTAATGTCTACACTCCATGATTACTCATTATAGTTTTCAAATAATTATAAGACAATATAACAACTGCTCTAAGAGATATTTTTAAAATTCAATATAATCACAGAATGCAAAGTACCTACACCTGAGGGAGATAAAAGTTTTCGCAGAGAAAATATTTAATTTAATTATTTAGGAAGGAGTGGAAGCTTCCTTGATGTCTACTAGCATTCAGAGAAAAGAGAAAAAAAATATTGCATTATAGTGGTAAAGAGTAAACCTTTTCCAGATTGTAAATAGACAGTCATAACTCCAAACAACAGGGTTGTACAGTATAAAGGAAAAATTTTATTCAACCATTAAATTATAATTCAAAAAATGTATAATGCATTTGTACATTTATCATATTTTAATAAGCTAATGTGTTCATACTAGCTTATAGTAAAACACCATCATCGTATGTTATTATTATTGATTCTAAATTAAATACATATTTAATTTCAAGGATAATAGTTAACCTTAATTGAAAGCTCATTTTTTATCTATTCAACAAATATTTATAAAATACTTCTCATAAGTCACTATGCCAGGTTATTCACATACATTATCTCCTCTAGAATAGTGTACTGGGTGTAGTTCATTAAGGTGGGCCTCTCAAAGCAGAGAGGAGAGTTGAAAAGTGTCACAGAGGGATCTGAAGGGACAAAAGGAAGGCATTAGCAGATATACATTATCTTAATTAATCTTCATTATAACACTTTATTTTCCGGAGTACTGTGCATAAAGTCACATAAATAGAAAGTAACTTGTTTGAACTCAGAGCCATCAGAAACAGATCCCATGTTCTTTTTCTTCAGCCACTATGCCCTGCTGCCTTACCTCAAAATATGAATAAGTAAAAGGATAAGCCCCAAGCTACCAAAGATATTGCAACACATATTACTGATAAAAGACTAATATCTAGATTATATAAAGGATCAATAAATAATAAACAACCCGAAAAGACTACAACAAACATTTGAAAGAGGGAAAACAAAAGATTAGTAAGCATAAAAATATACACAACCCTATTTCACTTCAGAGAAATGTATATTAAAACTACAATAAGATTCAATGTCACACCCTTCCAATTTGCAAAAATTAAATATAGCATATATTCAATATATTTATATAAATATTACTATATATAATATATATTATATACATTATATATACATTATAGATCCTTACTAGGTAGTGGGAAAGATATAGATCAATAGGAACCCTTACGTGCTTCTGGTTAAAATATAAATTCGTCCAACCATTTGAGAAAACTATTTGTGATTACCTACTGACATTAGAATATGACAATCTTCTATGACCCAAAAATTATTTTCCTAGGCCTAGCAATACTAATTCATATGCACATTAAAAGAAAACTAGAATTTGGACAGTAGAAATGATATGTGTGTATCTGCACAAGGAGTGGGGATAAAAATATCAAACTCGGAGCATAGATTTAAATGAAAGTCAAGGTATGGAGGGAAGAAAATTCTACCTGCCTTTACCTCTTAGCACCCCCAAACACTGATGGTAACACAGTCAGCCTTACACTACCCAAATAGCAGTATATAACATTTGGGGAAAAAGTAAATAAGAGCTAGAGATACTGATACACTGAATATGTGTTTATATAAGCCCAATTACAATTTTAAAATTATTTAAAATTAATAAAGTTTGCCTATTCATTGTCAAAAACACAAAACAAGAGTACTAATTTACACCATACCAAACCTGAGTCTTTACAGAGCTTTTCTCTGTCTACATCAATTCTGCTGAGTTCATCTACTTCCACTAATGACTCTCATGTAATCATATTCTCCACTGGATCAGACTATATATCTTATCTACCTGCCTACACAACTTCTCCAAACTTAATAAGTTTATTCGAACTTAATACATCAAAAGAACTCTTGACTCTACAACTTTTAACCACAACTTGCTTTTCCTTCAGGGGTCCCTAACTGTGTGTGACACTATCATTCTCCCTTTGCTTAAGCCCTCAAACATGTAGTCCTCTTTGATTCCCATCTTTCTTTCACACATGTTCATAATTTTTTTTTTTTTTTTACTTTAAAAGACAACATCATAACATCTCCTCCCCTACTTCCATCCTCACTCAAACTATCTTCCTCTTTGATCTTGACTACTATACTTCCAGACTGGCAGCTCTGCATTACCTCTCGCACCCCCACATTAATTATCCATAAGACAGCAAGAGTGCTGCTTTAAAATAAATTTAGCAAAGTCACTGCTCTGTTAAAAAAATCTTAATGGTCTCTCATTTCACCCAGAGTAAAGCCCAAAGGTTTTTACAAAAGTCTACAAGGCCCCTAAAACCTAGCTTTGGCAACCTCTCCTGTGTCACCTCTGCCATTTTTGTCCTTGCTTCCTTTGCCTCCTTGCTGTTTCTCAAACACAACATTAATTTTTTACCTTAGAGATGCAGATTTTGCTGTCTATGCCCATTTATCCACAATGTACCCATATAGCTCTCTCCTTAACTTCATTGTACTCTGCTCAAGTGTTATCTCTTCCAAGAAGACTTCCATACCTGTAGTTCATAATTAGCATTTATTTTCATCTGCTATTTCTTTCATTCATTCATTCATTCATTCACTCACTCACTCACTCTTCATTCATTTTAAAAATTCAAATAAAAATTAAATATCTTTCATGAGTTGATTTCAGTTTTAGGCCTTGAAAATACAATATAAACAATTAGATATAGATTTGGAAGAACATGTGCCAGATGTCATTTCTGGAATTCAATACCAACAATATATCCTTTGATATGTCTATATCTAATGGAAAAGCAAAATAGAAAAAGACACGCATGCATGCAAAGAAAAAGGGCATAAAAATATGTAAAGAAGCAAAGTTACCAAAATGCCTCCCCTCTGTCTTAGACTGAATTATGCCTGTAATACTTCAAGAGTCAATAATTTAGGGAAACCCATCTCTACACCCACATCTCCTAAAATGTGTTTGATTAGGTGGCTATCTTTATTGTTTTAATTATAAACCTGACAAGTAAGATACCATTTCAGTTTTCACAATTGCAAAATTGCTCTCCCCAGATATATTCTGCAACTATTAAATTAAGCAGCTTTCCATTAGCAAAACTGATTCACAACCATAATGACTCAAGAGGGAAGAGAGTAGGAAATAAGAAGGGAGTTACTATCACTTTCATTTCCTGAGACAGGTGATCAGAAATCAATGAGTGAGCTTTATTCTATAAACACTCACCAAAGTAAAAACAAGGCAAAAAAATCATTAAGTTTAAAAAGTAAATATATCTTCTTTTTATCTCTTAGAAATACATGCTGAATCTGTGGGGAAAAAAAAAAAAAAATCTATGGCTGTGCTACCCTGAACAAGCCTGGTCCCGTCTGATCTCGGAAGCTAAGCAGGGTTGGGCCTGGTTAGTACTTGGATGGGAGACCATCTAGGAAGACCAGGTGCTGTGGGAATAAAAAAAATAAATAAAAAATAAGAGATTGTAAACTGACAAGGTCCTTGCAATCTGTGAGGTCAACCATGGGTTGCCTCATCTAAAAAAAAAAAAAAAAAAGAAAGAAAGAAAAAGAAAACTCCCAATTAAATGATACAATTTAACTGACATAGGCTTATTTTATAGAGAGTAAGTATATATGGGCTACCCAGCAACAAATCTCTAAAGTACTCCAAAAAGTAAAAATTGAAGAATGTGAGTAGTATTTCTTTAAGCATGAGTTAAAGTAAAATCAACATGTCATCTACTAAGAAAAAGAAACATACATACATACATACATACATACATATATATATATATATATATATATATAGTCCTCATTTTATTGTGCTGCTCGTTTTTACACTTACCAGATAAGATGTTTTTTACAAATTGAAAGTTTATGGCAACCTTGAATCAAGCCTTTGGCATCATTATTCCAACAGCATTTGCTCATTTGCGTCTATGCCACATTTTTGTAATTCTCACAATATTTCAAACTTTTTTATTATTATTATATTTATTATGGTGATTTGGATCATATGACTATTTTTTATAGTCCCTAGGCTATATTTTACATCCCTGTGACTATTTCGTAAGCATCAAGTTGTACTTCTTAATCCTTTCCCCTTTCTCACCAAGTCCTCCAAGTCCCCTTTTACCTGACAACCATCAGTTTGTTCTCTGTATCTATAAGTCTATTTCTGTTTTATTTGTTCATTTATTTTGTTCTTTAAATTCCACATATAATAAAATCATATGGTATTTGTTCTCCATCAGACTTATTTCACTTAGCGTAATACCCTCTAGGTTCATTCATGTTGTCACAAATGGAAAGATTTCATTTTTTTAATGGCTGAGTAATATTTTATTATATATATATGGATATCTATATACCAACTCTTCTATATCTAATCTTCTATTGATGGGCACTTAGGTTGTTTCCATATCTTGGCTATTGTAAATAACTGCAATGAACATAGGGGTGCATGTATTGTCATGTATTGATATTTACTTATTCACCTAATCTTTTTTGAATCTGCACAATGCAGTTAGTCAGTCACATGTAAATATAATTATTAAATAGTTTTAAAATTGGTTCTTATAATTTCTAATTTTATTCCTCAAATTATGTATTTATTTTCAGTATTTCTTAACAAATATATAAAACCACTATTTTTTAATATATACTAACAGAATTAGGGAAATCATAACACATTAAGAAGAAAACATGAGGCAGGTATATGAGACATTTAAAGAAAACAAACAAACAGACCATCTTAATATCTAGACAACTGAAGTAAAGTTGTTTTGTTTTAATTGTATGTAATTAATTTAGATTTGGTTAGTTATTTTAACTTTCACTTTTTTTAGTAAATTATTTTGCCATATACAAAAATTTGGAGTTATGCAATCATTTTATTTATTTAAAAAATGAAGAAAAATTTAGTCTAAAAACCATGTGTTTCTGAGGCAGTTCCTCTACCTTTACCATGCAAACTAGACAGTGCCAAATCTCTACTTCACTCTCTTCTAGAATATGTTTTTCAGAATGATTGTTCCTCCTTCAGACCTGTACCAGGAGCTTGCTACACAAGAACAATGCTATATGAAGATGTCATCAGCAACTAGATCTACCTAGCATGGACAAAACATCGACCCCCCAAGGTATTGTTGATAGTCTTCTAAGGAAGAGTTGGCAAGAACATAAGAATTATAGAATATAGTTAATAAAACTGTATCCAAGTCTTCTACAGTTCATGATATATAAAAAGATCCAGCACAGTTTATCGGCTTCTTAGATCCAGCTTCTCATATGAGTCCACTCAAAGATAAAAATATGGGTGTCATAATGATGGAGTATAGAGTGAAGCAAAAACTAAAGATGTTAATTGCCTAACAAGACTTTGATTATTCTTTCTGTTTGAGCTAGAATACTTCATTTCATTACACTTCAGGCTAAGTGCAATGGTTTAAAAGCTTTTGCTTTTCATTAAGTGACAGTATGAGAAACGAGAGTGTGCATTTAATAGTATCATTATATTCTCCACGTTGTATATCTGAGATGTAATTATGGGAAATTTGAAATTAATAACATACTCAAGTCTTAAAATAACTTGTGATGACAGATAATACTTTCTACTCCTAAATGAGTATAAATGAGAAATACATGAATATACAACGTGCTTTATGATCTCATACTGTTTCCTTAATCTACTGTAAATCCATTGGCCTTAAGTAAAAGTCATGATGTTTTTATGCTGGCATAAAAAGCTTGTCACCCAAATAAAGCATCCTTCCCTTAGATCTAACTATTAGACTAGGGTGCTATAACTCCTAAATGAAGAAAGCTGTTAGTGTTTACAACAGTTAACTATCAAAATCAATAGATGCTTATTAAATGACAACAAATGGCTAGGGTAAATTATAATAGTTGCTGTGTGCTGTGGAACTTTCCTTATGGTTAAGAGCAAGCAGTTAATTTCATCAATGAGAAAATTCAACAGATAATTATAATCTCACTTTTGATAAAATATATCAAAATAAATAAACTCTAAATCTATTACTTAAAAATTTTAGTAAGCAAATACAATTTTAAAGACTTTTCTATAAATTATTGATAAAAGTTTTTAAATGTTCATATCAAACTTTTGGGACATACCAAAAGCAATCATAAGAGGAAAGTCATATCATTACAGGCCTTTCTCAAAAAAACAAGAACAATCCCAAATAAACAACCTAATGCTTCATCTTAAAAAAAATAGAAAAGGAAGAACAATAAAGCCTAAAATCAGAAGATGGAAAGAAGTAATCCAAATGAGAGTAGAAATAAATGAAATTAAAACAAAACAAACAAACAAAAAACAATAGAAAAAAATAAATGCAACAAAGAGCTGGTTCTTTGAGAAGGTTAATAAAATTGACAAACCCCTGTCCAGAGTCACTAAAGAAAAAAGAGAAAGGACACAAAGAAACAAAATTAGGGATGAAAAAGGAGAAATTATGACAGACACTGCAGAAATACAAAGGGTCATACGAAAATACCACAAAAAAATATATAACGCCAAATTTAATAACCTAGAAGAAATGGACCAGTACTTAGAAAGGTGCAACTCTCCTATACTGAATTAAGAAGAACTAGAAAATCTAAATAGACCGATCAGCAATATAGAAATTGAAACAATTATCAAAAATCTACCAAAAAGTATAAGTCCAGGACCAGATGGCTTCACCAGTGAATTCTACCAAACATTCAAATAAGATTTAATACATATTTCCCTAAAACTCTTCCAAAAAACCAAAGAGGAAGCAATGCTTCCCGACTCATTTTATAAGGCCAATATCTCCCTAATACTAAAACCTGGTAAAGATAATACAAAAAAAAAGAAAACTACACACCGATATCTCTCACAAACACAGATGCAAAAATCCTAAATAAGATACTAGAAAACTGAATTCAGCAACATATTAAAAAGATTATACACCATGATAAAGTGGGCTTCATCTCAGAGGCACAGGGATGGCTCAACATACGAAAATCGATTAATGTGATACACTACATAAACAAATTAAAAAATAAGAATCATATGATCATATCAATAGATGCAGAAAAAGCCTTCGACAATACAGCATCCATTTATGATCAAAACACTTTACAAAATTGGTATAGAAAAAAAGTACCTTAAAATAATAAAGGCCATATATGACAAGCCATCAGCCAACATTACACTTAATGGTGAAAAACGAAAAACCTTCCCTCTAAGATTAGTGAGTGTAATCAGACAAGAGAAAGATATAAAAGGCATCCAAATAGGAAACAAAGAAGTCAAATTGTCACTATTTGCGATGACATGATTCTCTATATAGAAAATCCTAAAGACTCCACAAGAACACTACTAGAAACCATAAGCAAATACAGTAAAATATCTGGATACAAAATCAACATTCAAAAATCCATAGCATTCCTATAATGAAGCATCAGAAAAAAAAAGTGGAAAAAAGAGTTCCTTTTGCAATTGCAATAAAAATAATAAAATATCTAGGAATATATTTAACATAACAAGTGAGAGATCTATATAATGAAAACTATAAGGCCCTATTAAAAGAAATTGAAGAAGATACAAAAATGGAAAGATATTCTGTGGTCTTGGATTGGAAGAATCAACATAGTTATAATAACCTTATTACCTAAAGCATTGTACAGTTTTAATGCAATCCCCATGAAAATCTTATTGGCATTTTTTAAAGAAATAGAACAAAAAAATCATCAGATTTGTATGGAAACAAAAAAGACCCTGAATCATAAAAGCCATCCTGAGAAAAAAGAATGAGGCTGGAGGCATCACTCTGCCCGACTTCAAATTATACTACAAAGTGACAGTAATCAAAACGACAAGGTATTGGCAGCAAAACAGATACATAGACCAGTTGAACAGAATCAAGAGTCCAGAAGTAAACCCTTATTTATATGGGCAGATAATTTCAACAAAAAAAAGTCAAAACATACAGTGGAGAAAGGAAAACCTCTTCAATAAATGGTACTGGAAAAACTGAAAGGTCACCTGCAAAAGAATGAAACTAAACTGTTGTCTACCACAACACACCAAAATTAACTCAAAATAGGTTAAAGACCTGAATATAAGACCTGAAACAATAAAATGCATAGAAGAAAACATAGGAACAAAACTCAAGGACCTTGGACTTAAAGAGGATTTTATGAATTTGACCTCAAAGGCAAGGAAAGTAAAAGCAAAAATAAATCAATGGGACTACATCAAACTAAAAAGCTTCTGCTCAGCAAAAAAAATCATCAACAAGGTAAAGAGACAACCATCCGAATAGGAAAATATATTTGCAAGCAAAGCCTCTGATAAGGGCCTAATATCCAAAACATGCAAAGAACTCATATAACTCAATAACAACAAACAAACAAATGATCCAATTAAAAAATGGGCAGAGGACCTGAACAGACACTTCTCCCAAAAAGACATACAAATGGCCAGAAAACATATGAAAGTATGTTCAACATTGCTAGCTATTAGGGAAATGCAAATCAAAACCACGATGATATATCATCTCACACCTGTTAGAATAGCTATAATCAATAGGACAAGTAATAATAAATGTTGGAGGATGTGGAGAAAAAGGAACCCTCAAACACTGCTGATGGGACTGCAAATTGGTACAGCCACTATGGAAAACAGTATGGAGGTTCCTCAAAAAACTAAGAATTGACCTACCATATGATCCAGCAATCCCTCAATTGGGTATTTACCCCAAAGACTTGAAAACCCATATCCAAAAAGATATTTGTACACCGATATTCATAGCAGCATTATTCACGGTGTCCAAGACATTGAAGCAACAGAAGTGTCCTACAATAGATTATTGGCTAAAGAAGCAGTGGTACATATATACAATGTAATATTACTCAGCCATAAGAAGAGATGAAATACTGCCATTTGCGACAACATGGATAGACCTTGAGATAATCATGCTAAGCAAAATAAGTGAGATAGAAAAATTTGAATATAACATATCACTTATTTGTGGGATATAAACCTATATAGCAACAAACAAACAAAGAATCACAGACATGGACAATGGACTAATGGTTATTAGAGGGTAGTGGGAGATGGGGGAGGTGTGAGGTAGATGGGGTATAAGGGCTTAAATATGTTGTGACAGAAAGAAATCTAACTACAGGCAGTGAACCCACAATGCAATATATATATGCCCTACTGGTGAATTATACACTTGAAACTTACTGGATTTCATTAACCAATGTCGCCATAATAAAAATACATACATACATACATACATAAAATTTAAAAGTTTTTAAATGTTGATGGCCAAATCAAGAATTAGCATGCTCTATTTCTGACCAGGTGATTGAGCAGTAGTCTAACAAGAAAGTTTAATCTGAAGATAGAAAGAAAGGTTTCAGTGTGTAATTCTAGGGCTTCCTAGCAAGACATCTTATCATTATTTATCAGTACTATTTTTTAGTAGAAATGTTTCTTTGTTGACCCTTGGTCAATGGTAAAGAGCTCTTTGAAAGAGATATTTGTTATTTTAGTATGCTAAATTCCACATTGCTAGGTACACATCTAAAAAAATAAATAGCTAGATAGAAATAGTTAGATGACAGATTAGATGATAGATAGATGATAGATCGATAGATAGATGATGATGGTAGATGATAGATAGATAGATAGATAGATAGATAGATAGATAGATAGATAGATAGATGATAGATAGATGATAGAGAAATAGATAGATAAGTGGTAGATAGGTTAGACAGACAGACAGATAGACAGATAGACAATAAATAGGTAAAGATAGATGAATAGATATAGAAATATAGCTTTTCTTTGGTCTTGTGAAGCTTCTTATTGTCTTATTATTCCCATCTAAGTTACCTCTATTTCTTTCTCAAATTCCAATGGCCTAGCGCTGCCATTATACTATTACAGTCTTTTGAAATTTTATAAGGTGAATACTGTGGTCCTTGACAAAATAATCTTTTAAGTGATTATAAGTAAAGGTTACAGATACTTAAGACAAAATAATCCTAATAAGTGATGATAGTAAGGTTATAGGATACACAGTTAATATACAGACCCAATTGTTTTCTTATATGCCAGTTGTGAATGTAAATTGGTACAGCCACTATGGAAAATAGCACGGAGAGTTCTCAAAAAGTTAAGAATAGAATTACCATATGATCCAGCAATCCTTCTTCTGGAGACCTATCTCAAAAATTTGAAAACTTTTATCCGTAAAAATATATGCACCTCTATGTTCAATGCAGCATTATTCATGGTGGCCAAGACATGGAAATAACTGAAGTGCATTTCCATAGGTGATTGGGTAAAGAAAATGTCATATGTATATACGATGAAATATTATTCAGCCATAAGAAAATATGAAAAAATAGCATTCTCACCAGGAGTGTATGAGGGTTCTTTTTTTTCCCACAACCTATCCAACACATTATTACTTGTCTTGTTGATGATAGCCATTCTAACAGGTGTGAGGTGGTACCTCATTGTTGTTTTGATTTGCATTTCCCTAATAGCTAGTAAAGTTGAGCATCTTTTCATATGTCTGTTGACTGTATGTCTTCTTCAGAGAAATGCGTGTTTAGGTTCTCTGCCTATTTTTTAATTTTTTGTTTTTTGTTGTTGAGTTGTATGAGTTCTTTATATATTTTGGCTATTAGCCCCTTATGAGAGGCATTGTTTGAAAACATCTTCTCCCATGAAGTTGCTTGCCTCTTCGCTTAGCTGATGGTTTCTTTTGCTGTGCAGAAGCTTTTTAGTTTGATATAGTCCCATTCATTTATTTTTGCTTTTACTTCCCTTGCCTTTGAGGTCAAATTCATAAAATCCTCTCTAAATCCAAGGTCCATAGTTAAGTACCTATGTCATATTCTATGCAACTTATTGTTTCAGGTCCTATATTTAAGTCTTTGATTCATTTTGAGTTCATTTTTGCATATGGAAATTGATAGCAGTCTAGTTTCATTCTTTTGCATGTGGGTTTCCAATTTCCCCAGCACCATTTGAAGAGGATTTATTTTCTCCATTATATATTTTGGGCTCCTTTGCGGAAAATTATTTGTCCATATATATGTGAGTTTATTTCTGGGCTTTTAATTCTCTTCCATTGGTCTGTGTGTTTGTTTCTCTATCAATACCATGCCGTTTTGATTACTGTCACTTTGTAGTATACTTTGAAGTTAAGCAGTGATACCTCTGGCCTTGTTCTCTTCTCAGGATTGCTTTGGCTATTCAGGGTCTTTTGTGATTCCATATCAATCTGATGACCTTTTTGTTCTATTTCTTTAAAAAATGACATTGAAATTTTGAAGGGGATTGCATTAATTTTATATATTGCTTTGGATAATATGGTCATTTTAATTATGGAGAACCATGTATTTCCTCCTCCATTTTCTAACCAACTCATATTCTAGAGCCATTAATCCTCTGAAAAATATTGGAAGCTCTTGCCTTTACTTCCGTGCCTCCTGCCAAAGGAACAGGCGTTTTGTTGTGTGTTTTTCCTGGCTAATGAGATGGAGAGTCTGCCACCTGTTGGCCAGTGTTTTCCTGCTGAACAGGGTATATGTTACTGAGTGGCCAAGCTGTGTTCTAGAAACTAGGTTTACCAGTTATGAAGCCTGTTTTTTATTTCTGTTTTCTGTGTCCAGTTCTCAGTTGGTTCATAGATCAGAGAAGAGTATGCCCACTGAGCATGCCCTCAAGCCCATACAACATCAAAGAAATTTTGATTCTTTTGATTTTTTTTTAAGTCAGTATAGAGTTAGAGAGTATAGAAACATATTCCTACATTTGCCACTCATCTCTAAGGGAAAAGTGAAGGAAAAAGCTCTCATTTTCAAATTTATAGAACTGTCATTATTTTCTTCAACCTACCTGTCCTGTTTCCATGGCTGGTTCCCATCTCCAAAACCATTACTTGCTTTCCAAAATTTTATCACATATTTAATTGGAAGAAAGAACAGGTAGAATTGATGCAGACTTGGTTGGAAGTGAACAAGCTTTGCTGAGGAGAATATTGGGAAAAAAGCACCATAATAAATAAATTAAATAATTAAAAGAAGACCCTAAAGAAGCTGCTTGCTGCATATGCAATAACTTTTCTTTTTCTGAACCTCTTCCTAAAAGTAATAAATATAAAATATAAAAATACTGTAAAAGTAACGTATCCTTGTCATCTTTGAATACATGAGAGAAAACTTTAATGTAAAGAGTAAAACAGTTAAATTTATATCAAACTGGATATATATATTCTAGACATATTTTTATAGCCCCTTACATAAACGTAAGGTAGATGAATGAAAATATCACAAGTACTTTCTGGAATAGGTGTGCTAACAACAAGTGTTAATTTAACTTGACCGATAAAGTGTTGTTAGTGCCTGGCCTTCCTGTATATTTAATTGAACCAAAATAACTTGTGGAGGGTGGCTTATCATTATAATGAATGTGATAGAGGGGAGCAAGTGAAGCAGAGTTCAAGATAGCAGGAAATAAAAGGCATAGAGAACTAGTGAGCCAGAAAGGGGAATTGAAACAGATCTGATGTAGCACTAATCAGCAGTGAGTGAAGTAATGAACTAGGAAAGAGATGGGGTTTTAGTTATAGCCCACCAAATGGAAATGAGAAATTTCTCGATGTTCCATATGGTCTATAATTCAAATGCTTTGTGCCTTCAGGTTAGAATTTTCAAACAGATAACAGATGTAGAAAAAGACTAAAAATTTCATGCACACATCATGATGGTTAGCTTTCGAAATCTCAGGGCTTGCGTGTAAACTCCTCATTTAAGAACTAGGATTTAAAATAAAGCCTGTCAGACCTCAGGCAGAACTCCAGTTGAGAAAAAGAGTTCTAGGTTAATAATAGCTTTATTTTTACATACCAATTCAAATGGTACAAAACAGCTCTAGGGATGTTAACATGACAGCAACAATTCAAGAGCTATGGGGTTCAAAAGAACATTTTTTGCCAAATGGCCTTTTGCTAAAGAAAATAATTTAAACTGAGGACCTTGATATGGAGAGATTAATTCTGTGTACAACTGAACAATAATGTCCAATATGTCAAAATATCAATTTTATCTTAAAGGAAAAGAAACAGAAATTTTCTCTAATGACAGACCCTTACCATCTTTTATATGTCAGAACTAAAAGAATTATTAAATTTTCAAGAGCAAAACTTAAGTGATTTCATATACATTTGTGAGGTCCTATGTGGTACACCAACATGACTTAGATGTGAACTCCTCCCCCACCATCAAACTTAGAATCAAGTAGAGATAACATTTGCACCCAAATAAATAATCGAAAATTTTAGAATGGCTAGAGACCCCACAGACATACTAAGTAGATATGGAAATGCTGAAAGTAGAACGATATTTATCCAATAGGAGGAATAAAGTCAACATCTTAGAAAGGTGGCATTTTAACTGGGCTTGTGATAAAATTCCATGTGGTATTTCAGAACACAAGTTTGAGTCCCAGTTCTGCTCTATACTCGCTTTGTGATATGAGCCAAGTTACTCAACCTCTCTAAGACTCAAGTCTGAATTTATAAAGTGAGAAAATAAATTCTCTATATCATAGGTTTCTTGTAGGCGTAAAAAGAGATAATACATATAAAACTCTTTCCTAGTATGTAGTAGGTAGTATAGGGAAAACTCCCTCTCCTCATGTTACTGCTTTGAACAAAATATAGGAACATTTAGTGTTATTTCCACCCTTTTGGAGGATTAGGAGAAAGGTTTTTACTCCTCCACTTCTCAATTACTTCTTCCTATGAGATTAGAGTTAATAGATAATCTTGAAATAAAGATAATTGATCCCCTGTGGCCTGAATTTCTTATTCTCTTTCTCTCTCTCTCTCTCTCTCTCTCTCTCTCTCCCCACCCCCCCTTGCTTTCAGCAATAAAACAGATTCTCCTCATTTCTGCTTCCAGTAATTCCATACCCTTATTTGCCTAATAACTTCATGGTTATGTGAGGCAAGGTGTGGTCCTTCCCATTGGCTGCCAGGCCAAGTGTCAGCTTTGCAGATCCTTGTCCCTAGATTTAGGGTGGGAGCAGCATTAGGAAGGCTCCTTTTAACTTTGGGAGGAATGTTATTCTCCAGACCAGCTTTATCATGTATTTTCCATATGAATTTTATTTAGTTTTCTGTTGGTCTGGAAACTAAAGAAGAAGGTTGATCAATTGTATCCTCAAAATCTGAATTATTAGGTGGTACCTTGGAAGCTCTGAATAATCAGAAGGGTATGAGCTCATAAAATATAGGCTCTAAAATGAAAAGAACAAGGCACGTACATTTGTGTGAAAGAATGGCTCTTCATGGTGGAATATGCGAGAAACCCTTGGCTTAGGTTTCTGCCTCCTTTCTCCTTGAAAGAACAAAATATGATTTTCCCTCTCACTTTAGTTTGCTTAAAACATATAAGATTAAAACATCCAAGCTCCTTTTTTTGTATAATTAGCTAATTTTTTTGAGATATCTGTTTTCACAAATACTATGAGAATGTTTATCTCTGTACAGACAGTTTTGAAGAATCTAAAATCACCAACGAAAGGATACTTCAATCTTTGCTACAAAGAGAAACATTCCTACACATTTCAGCTAACTGTACCATTAAAAAAATAGTATGGAAGCCACCTCCACCACCTGTGCAAAAAACACTAAAATGCATCCCCGTGCTGTGCTCCCCAAGATCACTTACGGAGTGTACTGTAAGCACTGATTGCCTATATCTGAGGAAAAAGCTCTGTATCTCTACTTGTTCATATCATATTCCTTGACTTCGCTTGTCCATGGCAGCTGAAAGTGTCTCCTTAAATTTTATGCCCTAGGAGCCTTGCTTTCCTTACCCTTGTCTCATTCCTGCTTAGTCAACTTGTCAAAAATCTGTCAGGTATTAAGAAAATACTTGTTTTACCTTTTACTGACATTTTCAATGTCCTTGGCTCTCTTGGGTGAAAGCTTTCTAGATCGAACTTAATCTTCATCCTCAATTACTGATGCTCATGCAGAACCTACATGTTAATACTTTATCAAGATCATAGTCAGCAAAAATATTCTAGACAGAATACTTTATTTATAGTATTATAAAACGGGCTTGGATTTTGTTCTCCACTCCTTTAAATTTGTACCTTAAGGATTTAAAACTATAGACTGCATATATACCTCAGCTATTGAGAGTAGAAACCTAAATGTTCTTAAATTTACATGATATGTAATTCAGGGCACTAGGAAAGGCCTTGGCAATTGGATCTAGCTTAATGTCAAATATCCTAAAATCCTATCATTATTTTTGATACATTTTTTCTAACACACAATTGGCTCTCTCTGGTTTGATTGTCAGAAAAAAAAAAATTAGTCTAGATATGTATTTTGCAATGTGTTCTTTTGTAGAGTTCACTCTACATTTATTAAAGTTAGAGAACCAAGTAGCATTTGAAACATTTCTGTGTCTATGACAATTAATGGAGTTTATGTAGATAAAATCATTTCCAGGAAAATGAGATATATCCATGATCACTGACAAAGAATTCTGGCATAGAACTGTCCATTTTTCCATGTGTTGCAATGGACCTAAACTAACTTTAAGAAAAAGACTCTAGAAATGTACTTGGATCATTCCCTTTTCTTCTATTCAGGTACACATCCTGATTAAGTTCCATACATTTCCTATACTATCTATTGTAATCTCTGTCAAGATTATTGTCAAAGCATATATAACTGATTTAATCAGCAACAAATAAAATTGAGACTTCAAGTTCATAACAGATGAAGTAAACTTTGTTTTAAAAAACCTTTATCAAAAGTCCAGCTACTCATAAGAGATATCATTTATGGAGGATTTCCTATAGAAATAAATATCAATTTCCCTTGCTGTTGTGAATTTTACTTTTGGATGAAACCAAAACTATGTTCCTAGAAACCTATTATATAGTCTCCTCAAAAAAAAATTATATTTGCTGAAAATTGCCCTTAGCATTATCAGTCAGTTTGAAGACTGATGAGAAACTATGGTATAACAGTTGTTGTATTTATTATAGTAATATTATTAGGGATCTATCAACTACAATACTTGCTTTTCTGAGTATGAAGACTATGGGAAAATCCCCACCTCCACAAACACACACACAACAGGTCTCACTCAGTTTCAGAGATATCTGTTTCTTTTCATTCTTTAGTTGCTAATGTTTGTGAATTGAAACTGTGTCTTTATTTTGTCTGTTAGAAATTTTGATGAGCGAATTTATATTTTACTGCTATTAATTTAAACTATAGGAACAACCAATGGATCTACTGGTCAAATATTGGCCAATTACAAATTTCATGGTTTTTCTAATTAATTTTACTAACAGTGGATTGATTTCTTTAATGCGATTGAATTTTTATAGAACTGAACACTATTAACACTGTAGAGATCATAATTCCAGTCCAATCTTGTACTTTATAATTGAAGATATGAAGAATGGAGAATTTCAAAACTTTTCAAATATTAGAGAGTTGGTTATAAATAGTAGGAATAGAATCCCAATGCCTACTATTAGACCAGTATTTTCTCCACTACTCTGCACTGTATCTAAGTAGAACGTATTTTCCACTTATACTCAGAAATGACGTACAATTTGAATTGTACAAATTTCACTCTTAAAAAATGTGTCATCACTTTTAAACTTTTGAAAATATTTAAATGTTCTTTAATTTCTGGAGGAATATTAAACTATGAGACACCCCAAATTTACACCGAAAGATACTTTATATAACTTACGGGGAAAAGTCTACTTTAAAATATCCTGAATATGACTTATTTTTTTAATTATTCTCTAATTTTTGTATTTTCTTCTTAAAATTTAAAATTTGTATCTAATTGATCTTTCAAAGCAACAACAAAAAAGGTGTCAATCATGTTTATGATTGATGTAACCCAGTCAAAGAAAAGAGGTCTGAGACAAAATCTGCAGTGGAAAAAAAAAAATTACATAATCTTCTCCCCATCTTGCCATTATCATGTAGTAGCAAGAAATATTTTTCTTCTACATCAATTCGTTGAATACAAAGCCATGATAAATTTTTCATACTACCAGTTAAATTTCAATAGTTAAATTCACTATTAATTTTAGTTACTCCTAACCATCCACCTTTCCAAAGTCATCTGCTGTTTTACTTAATTGTGTTTCTTCTGCCACAGTCACATGGGTCTAATATTTATAATTCTCCAAAAAATGATTCCTTGTCTCTAGTTATGAAACTATTGCCAACTTACTAGATGACTTTGGATGAGTCTCTTACAATACTATGCCTTTGTGTCTTTATTTATAAAATGAGGGAAATAAATGATCTACAATCCATTCTTGCTTCAAGAATCTGTGAAAATACTATTATTTCCAAACTTTCAGAATAAAATATTATTTTCCACCATTCTACTTACACATTCTTCAAAGTTTTATTTACTCTAAGAAACCTAGCTCTTTCTTGATCTTTCCAAAAGTTGAAGGAGAATCATATGCCAATCACATCATGACTTCTACATGGCTGACAGTGATTGTAAAATGTCAGATATTTTAATTCTAATTTCAGAGTACTTAAATTGGGGCAGGGGGTGGGAATGTGACTTACTTAGAATAAATGAAATATGATATCACTTTCTACAATCACTTCTCCATTCTCTTGTAGTGTATTGTTTATTACTTCATTATATCATCAATCTCTGATTATCTCCTAAATGAAATTTTGTGTTTTCGACTCTTTATGAACTTTCACTAAAATAGATTATGTCTTTTTCACATTTTTTTTAAATTTCCCAAGTTATTTAGTGACTCTTTTCCTATGTGGATATTTAAAATAAATTTGTGAAATTAAACCTTTTAAATATATTTCGATCTTATCTATTCACCTATAATTATCGACAAAGTTTAGAGCTAAAAAAATAAATCTTTAAAATACCTATAAGCCACATCTGGTCCTCTTCATTACACAAAGCTAGAGTTCATTCAGCAAGAATGTTGTGAAAACCATATGTGGCACTCCTAAAAATTGTCAATAATATATGAAACCACTGACAAAATAAAAACAAGTTTGATAGTTTTAGCATTTTTTTCTTCTTGATAGCACCTAAATATATCATTTATATTCCCATCATTAACTATTGCTATAAAATATATTTTAATAGTTTTACAGTAGATGAATCTGCAAATGAATCAATAATTTATTTAAATAGTTTCCTGTTATTGGGCATACAGATCATTCTCAATATTGCACTACTGAAATGACAATATAATAAACAGTCTTATAATTTTGTCTATATTTATTAGCTTCATTAAGATTTATTCATAGATTTAAATTTCTGAATTAAATTTTATAAATATTTCTATCAATATTGACCAATGCAGTCAAACAGTCCTTTAGAAAAGTTTACCTATGAACAATACATCTACAAAAGAGCTTGTTTCCCCAAAATGCTAATAACATTGTATCATATTGAAAACTTTATTTTTATGTGGAGAAAGTTCCTTATAGTTTTATTGTTCTTTGGTTGAACATGTTTTCATATTTTTCTGAATATTTCTCATTTTATTTTTCCAAGCTTTGTTAATTTCCTTTGCTCATTTTCCTACTGAAATGGTCAAATGTTTCTTTATGAAATAGCATGTTTATATTTGATATTTATTAATACCTTGTCAATCATATGCTATAAATATTTTTCTATGTTTATCTTGCTTTTATTTTTATTTTGTTTATAGAGACATAGATATTATACATCACATATATGTACATACAATTTAATCTATAATTTTTACAGTATCTTTTCTGATTTTTACAGTTTGGAAGAGTAATTCACTACAAAATTATAGAAACATTTATGTGTAATATCTTCCCATTTTTAGTCCTTCTTTCTTATACTTTAGTATTTAATCTATCGAGATTTGATTTTTTAACCTTTGGTAGAGAGTATAATTTTTTAATGTATTCAGTAAGCTATCTTCATATTATTTGTTAGACGACTAATTATTTTCATAGTCATGTTTTTATTTGAATGGTATATATCAATTTTCTACATTTTAACCCTTATCATTTTAGTTTTACCTGTTTTGATAGATTTTATGTTGAATTCATTTTCTAATCCAATTTAGAAATCTGTTTCTTAATAAATGCACTTAATCCATCTAGATTTATTGTCATAACTGGTATGGTTTCTTTTACATTTCAAAATTTACATTATTTATTTATTATTATTTTTGTTTCTATTTCTTTATTTTAGTCCTTTAATTTGCTTACATTTTCTAAAATAATTTACTTTATCTATAAGTTGATCCTTTTAAGTTTTAAAAAATCATGCTTAAACTTATATTATTTCATTATCAATATTAAAAATTATATTATCTATCGTCTCCTTTTAAGGAGTATTGATATAATTTTAACTTTCTTT
>NW_011888791.1:8385781-8412045 GCF_000151845.1 Pteropus vampyrus | reverse complement strand
ATTTTCAGAAGCCTCATTTTTCACTAATAGGGTGAAGATATAAACTTACCCTTCATGTACAGAAGACTATAAGTACAGCATTTTGTGTATTGAAAGTAGCGATTAAAGATTTCACACAACTGAATTAAAATAGAAATAACATTCCAGAACTAAATGCAAATATTACCCTAATTATAATATATATGAGATAACATTTAAACAAAATAAAACAATCATAAATTTAGGAAATCTAGCTTAAGTTAGAAGTTTGATTAGCAAAGAAGCAGCCACAGGATTCCCACAACCCCCAAAGGCCCCTTTGAAAATCAGTGTGAAGAGAGGCATCCTACTTAAATAGATAACCTTTTCAAGGTGCTCTTTGAGGTAGGTATTATTCCACATTGTTGTTCATTTGCATATCCCATACAGAGCTCAGAATTAAAGATGATATCATAAAGGCACAGTGCTTGAGGAACAATGCATTGGAGCCCAACATATGTTCAGCTCTTCTCAGTTATATCCTTTCTCTTTAATTTCAAGACTCGTAGATATTCCACATCTACAAAGAAAAAAACCTGTACGTCTTTGGAGATTATATGCATGTGTTTACTGCTTCCCAATGTTACCCACGAAGTGAAGTGAATCGCACTCTAAACTCTACAAAGACTTACAGTACTTTAGGCTGTCAGAAATTCCACTCATACAGGATATGATGCAGGGACCATTTCCATAAACAATGAAATGCATAAATTTGAACCAGTTTCTCATGCCAATGTTACTTTGGGCATAGGAAAAGCAAACAAACTATTTTCTACCATATTCTCTCCCCTAAGGTCTTTTGCTCTTTTGTAAAAATCACTGTGGTTGGATTTTATAAGAATAAATTCACACTGGAAAAATAAAAAAATAAATAAAAACAGCTGATATAAGGTCGACATGAGAAGATATTACATTCTTTTTAACAAACGGCAAAATAATAATAGCACTTCAATTTGATTTTATTTGTATTTTTTTATATCTGCTGTAAAGGAAAGTGGTTTATTAAATTAGTGTTACATTTTTACACGCAAACATGTTTATGTATATGCATTTGCACGTGCATATGTATGTAGAGAGAATACTCTCTGACTATAGTAAGAAAAATAAATATAAATTTGTCAATTGTTCATATGATTTTTTTACTTGATGTGACTATAGATAGTAGATTTATGTGCTATATATTGCATTGTTATTAACATTAGGGATCAGAAAATAAATATGCCTATATTTCTCAGCATGATAGCATAGCCTTGGGTATTCATAATTTTTCAATGACAAACCTTTGCGTGGATTTCAAAATAAATTCTATGAGAGTGTGAATGTGCTTCACATTGTGCAGGTGGGGTTATCTGGTAAAATATGCAGAAAATCCTGGTGTGGCTGCCAAGGAGATGTGTGCTGTGTATACCTCCCTGTTAGGTCATATACATAATAAAAAAGAGAAGTGGTACTTGCTTCAGTCTTTCCCATCTCTAGAAAATCATCGCACGCTTTTCTTTCCTTACCTTGATTAGATCCAGTAGGAACTTGATTCCATTAATTCTATTCTTCTCGATTCAATAATCATGACTTTTGATAATATATACTTCAGAGTCCTGAATTTTTATTGTTAAAAAACTGAATACATTTTAAGTTATTTTTACTGGACTTGTATCATTTCTATAATAGAGACATATAACGTGTAATTTAATTTAGCCAATAATATGCAACATATAAGATATTGTACTAAAAACTGAAACGTTTAGAGAATAACATGGGGATAAGTAAAAAGTTAAGACTAAAGATGAGGTGGGATTTGCAAAACACCTTCAGAAAGTACAAATATCATGGGAATTCGATGGAAGAAATCAGATTTACTTAATGTGGTAAAGATTTCTTGGTGAAGGCTATTAGAGAGAGATCTAGAAGCTGACAGGGAATATAGGGAAGATTTTTTTCAGACACTACTTGCCTAAGTAAAAATTCATGTTGAAAAGTTTGGGGATATTATATTAGAGAGTTAAATTTAGATACAATATATGGCAGGATCTTAGAAAATCTGACATAGCTTTGAAATGTAATTTCAGATAACTTTATCTTGGACTTTAAATGTTGGGGTAGGAAATATTCACTATTTTCTGGCAGCATCAGCAAGCAATGAGTATTTACTAAAAGTTTATTATGGAATGAGTGATGCCATCCTAGAGGAATCATAGGAAAATGATTCAGGCAACTGTTTATAAAGACTGGAGAAGGAAAATAATGGGAGAAAGTTCAGTTAAGAGGCTATTTTACAATCTTTAACCTCTGAAATTCAGATGCCCCTTCTGTGAAAAATAACAGGCTTATAGTACTGTTATAAGAATTAAATAATATGTGAAAAGTAAAAGTAGGCATAGAATAAATAGTAATTCTTGTTGTTATTATAAATTTTGTAGGTTTAGAAAGTTTTTATAAAAGTGGAAAAGTATCTTTAATAAATCTGGAATAATAATATTGCCTCGGGGTTTTTAAAATGTACAATGTACAATGTAATAACATCTGTTAAAGAGCTTTGTGAGCAATAGAATTCTACAAAAATATAACATGATGTTATAATTATTTGATTAATAATCATTAAGAATGGGTGAGAGAAAAAAAGTGTAGCTATAGAAAAAACATTTGTATTAGCTGATAAGTATCAGGGAAAGGGGGAGAATTTGGAATAGGAAAGTAGAGCTTGAGATGGTGTTGTTTTATTACTGTTGAAATATTTAGTAGACAGATTTAAACAAAAAAGATTCTGCAGCTAAAAAGAGAGATCAAAGTGATTAGGGAATCATCCACCAATGTATCATTTGCAGCTTTGGAAATGAATAGGTGTGACTGAGGACGGAGTACGTAGAAAAAGACTAAAACTCAAACCTTTAAAGATTTTCTGTATTTGAGGATGGAATTTTGAAAAGAAGCCAGGGAAGTTCTTAGAGAGATGAAAGGATTCCTAAAGTTCAAAACTCCCTTCACATATCTGTTAAACTGATATTATGTACATTCAAACACAATCTCTATACACTCATTGCACACTGTAACTCAGGGACATGACCAAAGAGTTCACTATCAAGTGGAGGAGACAAATATGCAAGTGATTAATCATTTCTAATTTATGCACAACAACAGAGGTGTTCTAAGGAAATGTTAGTACCAATCTCCCAAAAAAAGTCCTGGAAATTCTCTAGAGAATATAAGCAACAAATACTTATATTTGTGCTATTTACCCAGCAGGCTAATGGGAAAGCTACTTCAGGGTTGGGGAGCCCATACAGGAGAAGAAAGTCATATGAGCTGAAGCAAGATGTACAATATGTAGTTTGAAAAGTCTGTGTGACATCAAAAGTAAGGGAAAGTTTAGGATATGTTTGCTCAGTGTCAGGCACATTATTGTTACAGAATTACTGCATTTAATCCTTAATCCTTATAACAATTCTGTAACATCACTAACATCATCATTTAAAAGATGAAAACATTGAGGAACTAAGAATTTAAATAAGTAAACCAATATTAAGTTTTGCCTACAATTAAGTGTCACAGTTAAGATTCAAAACCAGTTTTAACTGCCTCTGGAAATGCATGAACATTCCCAATCATTATCCCAAAAAAATCTGTGTCAAAAGAGGAGCAAGCAAAATTATTGTATTTAAAGAGTGAATGGGTAATAAAGAAGAGAACAAAAAAATCTTTCAAATTGAATCTTTCTACCTAAAGCCATCTGAATGAAATAAGGACAGAGATTGTAAAAATGGGTTTTCATCAAAAAACAGAAGTGAGAAATTTTAAAAAGTATATTCATCACTTAATATGTAAAACTCACAGATGGGTCAATAATCTCCCTTCACCAGAGCCAAGAGTCCCACAAAAAAAAAAAAAAAGAATTTTAGAATCTTTGGAAAGCTCTGGGCTACTGGTAGACCTCATAACATTTCTTAGTTACTTATTAACTCTGTGATGGAAGTTTCAAAAAAAAAAAAAAACATGTCTAAGGAGGATTACTATCATTTTTTTGTTTTTCCTGGAAACTCCAGCATTCAGGGAACTGGTAAGAATACTCTGCAGCATTGTGTTTCCATGGGCTACTGTGACACTAGTGATCGTTGGTCTCCTCTGCTGTGAGAAGTGTGTAGCTTCTTTTTTTTTTACATCATTAGTGTTTGGTTTAAATCAGATGCCAGTATCCTATTATTTCTATGACATATGTCACATCTTAATAATAGTGTGGTATAACTCTCAACCCCATTCTACAGGAATTTTACAGGAAATATTTCTTTAAATTTCTACCCCACATTACAACAGCCTTACAAAAGTAAACGTATAAGACATATTACATGTCTGTTTTCAAAAGGGCTAATTTTTTTTTATAATCATGGGTGTTTCTATCAATACAAACCTAAACAATGAAAACCATAGTGACCACATTCATGTCACCTGCCTTTATTTCTGTGTAATTAAAAAGATGCTGCCAACAACAACACTAACTCTTCAGGGAGTATTTACAGAAGCCAACAAAAGCATGTCAGCACTGAAAACAACACATAATATATAAATCGTTTTGAAGTATGTGGCTGGAATGTTTATCTCCCCCCTTAAAAAACAAAAAGATGCAGAAATTTTAGACATAGCAATTAACCTGCCACTGAAGTTGGCACTGAATTGAATCCCTCAAGTATATCCATTTCCCTTAGACCCCAAAAAAACCTGTCCATGAAGAATGCTCATTTTCTGCTGGATAAGACACTGTTCAAGTAGAGAATTTCACAATTCGCCCAAAAGATTATATCACTTTTCTTCTTTGGAAGAAGTCCAGACTTCATCATGAAGGTGCATCACATCGTTACACTACAGAAAGCAACATATGGCACAATGTCTCAACAGCTAAAAATGTACTTTCTGCTACAAAACATAGTTGTGAAATAAACACTATATGTTCAATATGTGCAGTTTGTCAGTTCAGCATATAAGAAACCTACAGATTGTGAACAAATAAAACAGTACATAAGCATACATTTCTTTCAAACATGCTATAGTAGAAATGCAATGTACAACTTACCATGTAATAGAAGCTATCATATTCTTTAATTGGTCAAGGATATTAGACTTAGGATGGTTTATAATTGATCAAGACTGCAAAAATTCAGGAGACAAGTAAGCAGGGAATAGTTCTTAAATGATTTATTATAACCTTAAGCTGAGCTCCATTTTTAAAAGATTAAATAAAACCAGGCCCACAACACATCCTTGCACTAATGGAGACAACTAACACAGCATTAACTGAAAGTTACTCATATAACACTTTTCTCATGCATGTGTTAATTTCTCTGGACAGTCGAATATTATTATAATCTGATAATCGGTTACAGATAGCAAGCCACACACTCATAAGATTGACAAATTTAAAATAAAGGGCACATTTCTGATCTATTCTTTTCCTCTGGTCTCTGTGCTGGCAATGCTGTCTGTCTACTCTTCCACAGTGTACCTAGACCTGCAGCATGATTAGGTGGCCAAATGCCTGATACTATTGTTCTACATCAGATGCAAAAAGAACATGCTCAACGGTAGCGTGAAATGGATAACTGCAGTTTGCCACATAACCATCAAATTTCTACTTTTCTCTTTAAAGATATTTAGGATAATGATGTCTGAATTGTGTGGCACTTCCACATATTAAGGAAATAAATGCATGTATGTCTTTTTTTATGCTGGAAAATATTTAGCAATATATTTCATAAAGTCAGGTGGTATTTCCACTTAAAGGTTATGGTGAAATGTACTAATTTTCCAAGAAACCAAAACAAAGTTAGTAATGTCATATATTTGTAGCTTCACTTCATTTTATGTGATTTCATGTAATATAATATAATGACTGGTTTGGGTATAAATGTCACTTACTTAAATTGTTCATTCTTTTACTAAAAATTTGAGCATTCTTTTTCTGTGCTTATGACTAATGATATACTCTATAAATCTTAATGGAAATACTTAGGATAATTTGTATACATGTGATTTTTTTTAGACTTGGAAGTTCATAGCCTATCATATCATATATTTTGCTAATATAAACTACCACAAATAAATATGATGGAATACAAATATAAGGAGTACATTCTTGCTTTGTGGGATATTCCTTAATATCTGAGTTATACTTGTGACATATATTTAGTAGTATTTTACTTTTAGACCCCTTCAGAAAGTTCTCCATTTTCCATATACAGAGACACCTGCTAGATATCTCTTGTAAAGCTAAAAGCCTATCTCTCACATTGCTTTCTAGAAGTTCTCCCATGTTACTGGCAAGAAAAGAGATATACAAGGAAAATTGGAATAGAATTCCATGATGTTTCCTCACACTGGATACAAAATTACTCACAAAAGTACACACACACACACACACACACACACACATTCTCTGTGTGTATCCAAAGTAATTATCCAAGCACCCTATGCATCTAATCTTGACTTCCAATAGCTTTTTCTCTTGTAGAATATGGAAAAAGTTCTAGATAATACAGTATAAGACAGATATTCAAATTCCACTAGAAACCTACATTTTTTCCATGATGACATTTTTATGAACCAGAAAAAAATTAAACCAAAGAAAATTTGCTCTTGTTTGTAGATAGACCAATGAATTTTCTGTATATTGTTTTCATATTATGCAAACACTTACTATTCTATAATAATAGTTCCAATACAAAGTAGCACAATAACACACACATATACACAGTTTATTAGCTTAATAGTGGACTTCAGTTTAACTTATAGTTATACTTTGGTAACAGATTTAGCATTCTAGTGGCCTTTCTTCACCTTTTGTTATAGTGCTGTTTGATTGTATTTGTGAATGTGACTTTATATCCTATACTAGCAATAGAAAGTAGATAAATTGGACTCTAAGAAATACACACAATAACAGACTGTACTGTTTAAAGATTAATAAGTGATCTCACTAAAGTACTTCAACTGTCTACAACCTAAAAATATCTTTTCTGAGGTACTTTCCAAGCAATCCTTTAGGGACCAATAAACCAAAAGCATTGGACAGATCTAAACTTATCTATCATGGCTCTGATTGTGCTCTGTGCACTCTATGTTTCTTCTTAAAAGCATCTAATTCACTGCCTGTTCACAGCATTTATTACTTGAAGCAAAGGACAGTAGGAAAAGTAAATAAAACTTTTAAAAGACATATTGTAAAGTGAATTCATTTCATTTCCTTTTTTTACCTATCATAAACCCAAAACTATGTACTGTTCTAGTAATTTGATTTTCACACTTCTTAAGTTTTACTGGATATAACAACTGCATATTTCTCACTAAGCTTCACCTTCTAATGCTCTGTCAGTGTACTTTGCACCAGGATGCTTAGGTAACTCTTCTGGAGGCTTCCAGGCCATCGAGTACCTGAGGGTCTTCAGTTTGGTTCCCGAGGGCGCATATCCCCTTTGCGGTGGGAATCCCAGAGAGGTAAAAGTCAGTGTAAAGATTTTAGAATTCTGCCCATAGCCTACTTGTTTCCCCTTCCATCCTAGGAACAGAATAATTAGAAGCACTCCCACAATGTTAGGCCTCCCCTCCAACCGCTGATCTCCAGATTCCTTCTTGAATAGCACAGGGAAAGCCTCTTGTGACAGAAAATGGCTGCAGAATCCATTCTATTATTACAGAAAATTAGTGTGAATTAGCTTAGTATTTTATAATTGTTCGACTAGCTGAAATTTATAAAATACTGATTTGAATATATTTTCTTTTGTAAAAACAAGTATCAGATACATAAAAATAAATACTACAGACATGAGAAAGTATCTCTAGGTACTTATTTCTTTACTTATGCAGAGCTGTTGAAAAATACAGTCAGGACTCAAATTATCTTTAACCTAAAGAAAAGTCATGTGAAAAGACCAGATGAAAAGAGACAACTAAAAATTAGAGATGATCATGTAATTCAAACCAAACAATATCCTTTGGAGTTAAATGTTCTAATTTGACTCTATTGAATAATTAACCATGTAATTGTGTATTTTTCACATTATTTCATTTGTGTTTAGACCATTTATACAAGTAAAGAGAATGGCAATGTTCTCTTGTAAACCTCAACTAAACTAAATTTCTAATTAATATAGTTATTTCTAACTTATTTACATTTTCTTCAATAATAAAGGTAGTAAAGTAATTCATTATTTAATATTTTTTAAGATAATTATATTTGGTTGTGGTATTTTGTATTTTCTACTCTATTTTATGCGAATCTATTTTGAGATTTCTAACTTTCTATATCAAACAGGATTTTCTATCAAATAATTTTAATTTTACTGTTCCCAAGATAAGAAAACATTAGAGAGAGTGTAAAATAAATAGGTTCCTAATAAATAACTATTGTTATAAAGATTGTAATTTACCTTTAGAAATACCTATTTGCAGCAATCACTACTGACACACAATAAAGTTGTTATTAAATTATTGCATTACCTATCAATCAAAATCAGCCATGTTATGAATAATCATACTCTAATGAGCAGACTGTTGCAGAAATGATGAGTTTTGCCTTAAAAAATTCTTTAAAAATTATTTTTGCCACTTTTGAGCCTATTGAAAAGATTAATTCGATTTTCCATTTGATTTTTTGATGCCATGGTAGAAATAAAAATAAAATGAGGAAAATAATTATTAATTTGATAGAACTGGAATGAATTTTTGGAATCAGCTCTTCCATCCCTATAAAAGTGCTGAGAGTTCTGAAGTGCAACCTGCATTCAGTGCTATATTAATGAAGATATATAAGCTGTGACAAGCAGCAGGAATCCTATTATTACTACTTCTATAAGGTGGAAAGATATCTTAGCAGCCGATTTCTATTGTGACTTTCAGAGATGACCAAGCCTATTTCTTGACATAGCTTACCTTGAGAAGTTATAGTATTCTTGTAGTCTGCATTGTGACATATCAGACAGTCTGCCAAAATTCATTAAATGAATGGCCACTGTCCATTTTTTTCTAGTTCATGGGAAAGTAAATGACACATTCCATTTTTTCCCCCCTGAATATATCAGAGGTTGTGAAAGTTCTAGAGACAAATGCCATAGGAATAGCAATAATACCTTTGCTAAAGGAATGTTATTGACGATGTTGGTCATTAAAACACCAAGAGCTACATATGACTTACCACAAAATATATTCTTTCAGAACTCATATCAAAAAAAGAAAAAAAAGCTTTGATTGCACTGAGAAACTTTATGTAAGTAACTGTATCATCTGTTTTCACTCTGATTACTAGGAAGTACAGAACTCAAATTGAAGATCAACCATAGAAATTACCCATGGCACATGGATTTTTTAATGTTTACCTCTCTCATTGTTGTACTGATTTTATAACTATTTATTTTTTAGGTTATGATTTTCTTTTTATTTATTTTCCATCAGTTTTGTGTAAACAAATATAATATTTTACCAGCTGATTTTTAAGATTTAATTTGGGGAATACATAATTTAAGGAGGGAGGCACAATAACAAACTAAAATATCTGAAAGATTGTCAAGTAAAAGGAGAAACTAATAGATACTGTGATATATGACAGAGGCCAAATGATTTAATTTAAAAGAATCATCTGTTAGATTTCTACGAGCAAGACTTCTCTAATCATTCTCCTAGTCCCAAATGTAGTAGGCTTCCTTAAAAGCTGTGAAATCTTCAACACAGTACATGTTTAAGCAGAGGCTAAATAACTATCCAACTGGCATGTTGACAAAAATTTCTGGATTTGAAGAAAGGTTAAACTAGAAGCCCTCAAAAATGTCTTCCACTCTATGATTCCATAATTAAATGTGCTATACTTAATGAGCCATTTGTTATCTCCATGTGGTGAGTAAATTATGGCATGTGTTTCCATGCTATCTCCCTGACAGATCTAGAAACTAAATACATTTAGTCTATCACCAGCAGAAATTAGGAATGGGGAAAAGATATGTCATAATGACTTAGAGTCTGGAGTCTTTGAACATTCACTTAAGAACTTCAGCAAAACTTCATAATCTAGATCATATTATTATCCTAAGAATGAGAAATAAAAACAAGAGAAACATTGATGTTTTTAAAATTAAAATATGAAAGGAGTTTGATAAAATACATTTTATTATTCTGATGATTAAAAAGTAGATTATGTAATGGCCATATCACAGATACATTTTTAAATTACATTCTATAACATAAAACCTTTTAAAGGTTGTTTAAATCTGGGAGGGTATAAATATTTGCTGGGCAGGAGGGTTGAAAGTCAACTGTAAGCCAGTAAAGTGAAATATCTATCATTATATTTATGCAATATAAGAAAGGTAAACAAACTCTGAAGTCACTAAATTATTCACTGAGGTGAATCATCTTAAGTGGATAAATGGCTACATTACATATAAATATTTTAAGTATACAAACAACTTTATAAGTAGATAAAAAAATTTTTTTCTTCACATTTGATAGTCTCAGAAAAGTGTTATTGTTTTGACTTTTTTTAAGAAATACTTTTAAAAGTAAATATTTTTACTTTAAAGTAAATATTTTTACTTTTAAAAGTAAATATTTTTTATGGGAACACAACAATAAATTAATGTAAGCTGAGTATGTATGTGTATATGTGATTACTCTGCATTTAGGCCATTAAAAATTCTAAAATTACACAAGTTGAAAGTTTCAAATCCTAATGAGAAATTGATTTTAAACAAACTTGAAAACCAAATGAATCAAGAATGATTGATAAAATATTACTGCAAAGAAATATGTACTAAAGATCATGTTGAAATATGCAAGTTGAAACATGCCACCATGCCATTAGATGACAAAAATGCAGACGCTTTTTATTTTTAAATTTTAAAGATTATAATATAGTTTTCTTGAGGAAATGGTAAGGCCTAAAACCAATAGCAGTCTAAAGATCCCTGGTTGCTATCAAGGTCTTTAACTGGTATGAAATCCAACACCCTGATCTTTTAAGATCAAGAGGCTCCTGCCTTGAATGGTTAAATAAAAAATAATAATAAAAGCAATATGAAAATGCAAACAGTGTAGTCCTGGTCCTGCCTAGGAAATGACCATGTTACCTAAACTCATGGCAAACACTGTCCAATCAATACTTACAAATTGTAGCCCCTACCTTCAAATTTGGCATCTACGTACAAGAGAGACTAGTTCTGAATATAAATTGGGGATCTTAAACCATGGCTAAAGTGCCCTACAGATCAGAAAAATAGATTAGAACCAGACTGTAATCACATGTATAAGATAGCAAGTATAAGCAGATAACATAAAACCCAGTTTTCATTAGAGATTTTTTATTTTAATTACAAAATGTTTCAGAGGAAAAGGTAAAAAATCAAATGTAGCACTCTTTTGCCTATCAACTAGATTTAGCAAATATTAATATCTGCTAATATTAATATTATGTTAATATTAATATTCCATATGTGCTTCAGATATCCATGTTTTTTAAGAGTAAAATTTAAAAGATACATATGAAAGCCACAACCCCATCCCATTTCTACTCTCATTTGACCAAAAGGCAAGCTCTACCTGAAGTTGTATTTTATTCAAATCAGTATAGGTATATATGTATTCATAAATATTTATTTTAATTGTAACTTTTTTATAATATATAAGGACTAGCATTCTATAATTTCCTTTCCATTAAACATTCTTATCTTATAGTTTCTCTGAAATTTGTATATCTAGTTTACTTATTTTAACTTCTTCATAGTATTTAATTATATAACTAAACTTCACCTTATTTCACCATTGCTCTATTATTACATGGTGTTTATAATTTTTTACCATGATAAAAGTGCCACAATAAATATTCTCTATAGACATAATTCAGAATTCATATGTGAGTATGTAAAATGGAGGAGGGGGAAGACAGACAGAAAGAGACAGAGATGCAGAAAGACAAAGAGAGAACTGTAAATGAAGAGAAAGATTTCTGAAGTGGAATGACTGTGATAAAGGTTTTTACAAATCTAGTTATTGCCAAATTGCTCTTCAAAATAGTTATTCTAATTTAAACTCTTACCAGCTTTGTAAGAGAGTGTCCTATTTCCCTTATATTAACAACACTTAGTTTTATCAAATCAAAAAGTTTGTCAGCTCTTTCCAGTTAAAGCAGCGGGGTAGGTAAATGCTGTACTTGCCTCTTTCCATGACCACATTAAAATTACAACTAAATTATAGAAAATAAACCTGAAGAACCACTTAAGACTAGCTGAACAGAACTCCTATAACTAAGGTTATAAAGAAGAAGCCTCATCAAGACTGACAGGAGGGATAAAAACAAGGAGCAAGTTGGCCCCACACTCTTGTGCAGTAGTTGAGCATCAGAGGGATATCTTGGCTATGGAGGTTCCCCTGGAGGAACAAGAAGTCCCAGCTCCACCTCAGGGCTCCCCAGCCTACAGTTCCAGTGCCAGGAAGAGGAGTCCCCACAAAATTTGGCTGTAAAAATCAGTAGGGATACCAATTGTCTGGGTGAGAAAGAAGGCTGCTGGAATCCAAGATGTCTCCTTAAAGAGCCCAAACACAGACACACACTATGGGCTCCAATGGAAGGACAGCAGCTCAGGAGGTGCCAGAGACATACAAGTAAAGACAGTTGTGTGGCTTTAGCACTAGGACTGGAGGAACAGCCACAATTATACCCATGTTGAGCTTCCCTCCTGTGCAGCCTACAGGCAGGTGCCATCTTGACTATGTTGAGCCCTCCCCCAACACAGCCAATCTGAACCTGCTTGACCTAGTGAGATGGGCTCCCTCAGTGACTCCCTGAGACCCTGTCCTACCCAACTGCCAATACCAGGAGTCATATTTCCTTCTTGGAAATAAGCCCCACCCAGCCCTCTGGGCAGGAGATACTTTCAGCAGTAACCAAGAGGCCTCAGCTTATGTACTTCTGGAGACAATTCAGGTGACAAGTAACAAGCCCTGGACTGAGCTCCAGTATTTCTTGAAAAAATCTCCAGGGTCTGCAGGCCTAAGGAGGGTGGCTGCTAGCATCAGTGTGATCTGAGTCTTTTGTGAATGGCTAGCCACAGCCTTATTAGCACTGGCACCAAATCTGAATCTGCACTAACCTGGGGAACACTATTTGCCTCACCCTATTGGTTTCCTGGGACCTCACCTCAACCATCTCACATACTACCCAAGATTCCTTGAGCTGCTGAGACTTACAGGGAGCCAGTAGAAAGCCTTAGGCCTTGGGGTACCTTGAAACTTTTGCTAAGCTGCCCTAGCCCGGGTACTCGTTGCAGCCAACTGTGGTTCATGGAGTGGCCTCTCCCATGTTCATCCAGGTACAGCACAGGAAGTAATCAACTACAGATCTCTTTGTTACTCCTATCAGGTAGCCCCAGGCAGTCATAGGCAGTGGCTGACATTGCCCTGCATGGGAGCTCCTCTCCAGGAGCTCCAGAATCAACACATCAGGAGGCTGACATTAGAACAATAAAGCACGACCTGATTAGCCCCATAAGAGGCACACCTAAATGGTGGTCTCATCAGGAATTTGAGCTTCTTGGCTTGAATCCCATTCCCTGGGGTCAGATCCCACATAACAGCTTATATACTGTGTGTGGGCATGGCCAGTCCTCACAGCCAGTCAGTTTGAGAGTCAGTCCCACCAGCTGACATGTCAACAGCAATCAAGGCTTAACTACAATAGGAAGGCACATATAACATACATAAGGGACACTCCTGAAGCGTGTAATGCAAGTGACCAGAGAGACTATGCCCCTGGGCCGCACAGGGCCCTTACGACATAAGGCCACCCTGCCAAGACTGGGAAACATAGCAAATCTATCTAATACACAAAAACAAATGCAGCCAAAATGAGAAAACAAAGAAACATGTCTCAAATGAAAAGTGAGATAAATAGAAAGTGAGATAAAAAGCTTCCCCAAACAGGCAAAAACTCCAGAAAAAGAACTAAATAAAATGGAGGCAAGCAACCTACCAGATACACAGTTCAGAACACTTGTTTTAAGGATAATGCAAATGATAATGAAAAAAGAGCTGGTGCAGCAATACTTAGACAGAATAGACTTTAAAACAAAGGCCATAATAAGAGACAAAGAAGGATATTATATAATGATAAGAGAATCAATCCAACAAGAAGATATAACTCTAATAAACATCTATGTAACATAGGATAACCTGAATATATAGCGAATACTAATAGACATAAAGGGAGAGATCTACAGGAATATAATCATGGTAGGGAACTATAACACCCCACTGACAACAATGGATAGATCTTCCAGACAGAAACTCAACAAGGAAACAGTAGACTTAAATGACACACTAGACAAGATGGATTTAATTAATATTTATAGAGCATTTTATTACAAAGCAGTAGAATATACATGCTTCTCAAGAGCACATGGAAAATTTTCCAAGATAGACCACAAATTAGGTCACAAAACAAGTCTCGATAAATTTAAGAAGACTGAAATCATATCAAGCCTCTTCTCCACCCATGATGGTATGAAAATAGAAATCAATTGTAAGAAACAAAGAAAGGTCTATAACCCTGATGAACATAGATGCAAAAATCCTCAACAAAATATTAGCAAAATGAATTCGGCAATACATTAGAAAGATCATACACCATAATCAAGTGGGATTTATTTCTTGGATGCAAGTTTGGTTTGCTATTTGCAAATTAATTAATGTGAAGCACCACATAAACAAAATGAAAGATAAAAATTGTATGATTATATCAGTAAGTGGGAAAAATATTTGACAAAATCCAACATCCATTTATGCTAAAAACTCAGCAAAAGGGGAATAGAGAGAATATACCTCAACATAATAAAGGCCGTATATGACAAATCCACAGCTAACATCATACTCAATGGAGAAAAGCTAAAAGTGTTTTCCTTAAGATCAGAAACAAGACTAGGATTCCCACATTCACTACTTTTATTCAACATAATATTGAAAATTCTAGCTACAGCAATAAGAGAAAAATATATATCTAAGGTACCCAAACTGGAAAGGAAGAAGTCAAACTTTCATTTTTCGAAGATGACACTATATTATATAGGCAGAATCCTAAAGATTCCACAAAAAAAAACAAAAATAAAAAACAAAAAACAAAACCTTTGAATTAATAAATGAATTCAGCTAAGTAGCAAGATACAAATTAAATATTCAGAAATAGGTTGCACTTTTATAGACCAATAAGAACTATCAGAAAGAGAATTTTTTAAAATCTCATTTACAATTGCATCAAAAATAATAAATAAAATACCTAGAAATAAATTAAACCAAGGAGGTAAAAAACATTTCTACTCAAAAAATTATGTCACTGAAAAAAGAAATCGAAGAAGATACAAATAAATAAAAGCATATATCATCATCATGGATACATAGAATTAACATCATTAAAATGTTCGTACTACTCAAAGCAGTCTATAAATTCAATGAAATCTTTATCAAAATACCAAGGACATTTTTTACAGAACTAGAACAAATTATCCAAAACTGTATATGAAACCCGAAAAGACCTCAAATAGCCACAGCAATTTTGAGAAAGAAGAACAAAATGGGAGGTATCATGCTACCTGATATTAAACTATACTACAAAGCTATAGTAATCAAAACAGCATGGTACTGGCATAAAAACATGGATAGACCTAGAAGGAATATTGTGGTGAGTGAAATAAATCAGACAGAGAAGACAAATATCATATAATTTCACTTATATGTGGAATCTAAAGGACAAAATAAATGAACAAACAAAATGAAAACAGACTCATATATACAGAGAACAAACTGGTGATTGCCAGATGGGAGGGGTGCTGGGGGGCGGGCAGTTAGGTGAAAAAGTTAAGGGATTAAGAAGTACAAATTGGTAGTTACAAAATAGTCACAAGGATGTGAAGTATAACATAGGAAATATAGTCAATAATATTGTAATAACTATGTGTGGTGTCAGGTGGGTACTAGACTGAGGGGATCAGTTTGTAAATTATATAAATGTCTAACCATTATGCTTTACACCTGAAACTAATATAAAATAATATTGAATGTCAACTCTGAAAAATAAAAAAAATTTGAAAATTGCCAACTTATTAGGTATGAAATATATCTCTGTTATTTTAATTTATAAATGATTAGTAGTGAATTTAGCTGTCCTTTCATAGTATTGTGTGAACCATTTAGGTTTTTTCTTTTGTGATTTGTGGGCTTGTACATTACTGATAAAAATTTAAAATAGTTCAGCACTTTGAAAAACAGTCTAGCAGTTCCTCAAAAGGTTGAATATAGAGTTACCATATAACCCAGTATTTCACTTCTAGGTATATACCTAAGAGGAAAAAAAATGTACTCACACAAAATTTGTACATGAATATTTTTAGCAGCATTATTTGTAACAGTTAAAAAGTGAAAAAAAATCCAAATAACTGCTAACTAATGAAGGAATAAATATAATTTAGGATACCCATAAAGTGGAATATTAGTTGGCAATAAAAAAAGAATGAAGTATTGATACATGCTCCAACGTAGATGAATCTTGAAAACACGCTAAATGAGAAGTCAGTTACAAGAAATTACATATTTTATGATTTAATTTATATGAAATATTTAGGATAGGCAAATCTATAGAGACAAATTAGATTACTGTGAGGGAGGAAAGAGAGGAGCTGAAAACTAAAGATTATAGGATTTCTTTTTTGGTGTGATTAAAAATAAATTTGAAAATTGATTGTGGTAATTGTCACATAACTAAGACATATACTTTAAATGGGTAAATTATATGATATATAAACTATATCTTAATAAAAAAAAGAGAAGAAAACAGAATGGAAGCATAGATAAGTAGAAAAGGATTTAGTGAAAAAAACAAATAGTAACCACAGAGATAAGAACAAAAATTAAGAGGTAGTGTTTTATTCAGGAAGCCAATAATGCAATTAGTTTCTAGAGAAAAAAAAAAGCAGTGTTTAATATCTCCTTAATAGATTTCTTAATGAGTAACATTCAGAAAGAAAATAGGTCACTGATTTTGATCAATTGTATATTCAGTTTAAAATCTATAGAAGATATATTTACATTAAGACATGAATACTTCACTTCTCTCCAAGGGAACATTTGCATATTGAGGATTTGAGGCCTCTTTAAATGATTTCTCTCTTTCTTATACCTGATCATCTAGTTTAACTAAAAAGAGATAGAAAGAAGTTTGGCATATTTTCTTTATTGTCACAGACATCTTATTGTTTTGACTATGATCTGGCTACAACATACCATGCTATTGGTCACTTAGACTGGTTTTGTGTATCTGACTGGCTAAATAGGGTCATCTTATTTTCTCCATCCCATGTAAACCCTTTCCGTGGGGTACAAAGTTACAAGTGCAAATATGCACCCTAAAGAGAAATATAAGTTGTGAGAGTTGGATATTTATAGGATATTCAGGGTTTAAAAAATGTCTTAAATATTAATTTTAGCTATTATTTTGTGTGACTAGATGCTACTGAAAATCACTGGAAATCAAGGTAAGTTTGGGCTCCTGTCAATAGATATGTATTGAGCACCTACCAAGTGCCAGTTAGTGTCCCAGGCACAATAGTGAACAAATATGACAAATTCTCTCTCTCATTGGAGGCTATACTTTACTGAGGCATGAAAGACAAAAATCAAATGAATAAATGAATTAATGAGTAGTATATCAGGAAGTAAAAAGTACTAGCAATAAAATTTTAACAGAGTAAGGAAATAAGAGTAATAATAAAGTGTTATTTTACATAAAGGAGTAAGGAAAGGTCTTTCTGATAATGGGATAGTCAAGCAAAGACGTGAAGGAAGTCAGGAGTTGAACCGCATGAATTTTTTTTCTACTTTTAAGAGAAAAAAAAGATTTGGAGAGCATCGCAAGAAAAAAAGATCAAGAATGTAGATCAAGAAAGTAAAAGTTAGAAATGTACAGAAATAGTATTGCAGTAATTCAGATGAAAGTTGATGATAGCCAGTATGATGGTGCAAGGTTTGGAGATGGGATAACATGATTAAGATCTGGGTATATTTTAAGGATAAAACCAAAAGTTTATGAAGG
This sequence comes from Pteropus vampyrus, assembly GCF_000151845.1. Lineage (NCBI taxonomy): Eukaryota > Metazoa > Chordata > Mammalia > Chiroptera > Pteropodidae > Pteropus > Pteropus vampyrus. The sequence continues at coordinate 8,393,927 of NW_011888791.1, read as the reverse complement.
TACGTAAGAGAAAAAGTATAGTTACAGCTTGCTTTACGCTTTTGGCCTCAGCAATTGGAAGAATACAGCTGCTATTTTTTAGACTGGGGATGACTGAGAGTTTCATAGTGAAAATCCAGAATCGTTTTAAATGAGTTAAATTAAAGATGCCTATTGAATTTATGTTTGAGACTGTAAGTTGAATTTATGTATTTGAAGTTCAGAAAAGAGTTAGTACAAGGATATAAATTTGGGAGTCATCAGCATATAGATGAGATGTACATGCACAGCATCAAATGAGATCAATTAGAAAATTCCTATTGATAAAAAAAGAAAAGATGTTCAAGGATTGAGCTCTGTGGCATATTAATGTTTAGAGGTCAGGTCAATAAGAAACCAAAAAAAAAAAAAAAATACTTTAGTGTCTATTTTAAGAGAACACTGAGTGAAGTGGAGAATAAATAAGAGATTTTCTGGTGGTTGAGTAAAGAAAGTGTTTCAAGGAGGAGTTATGATAGTCAATGTGTAAAATGCTGCTGATAGGTCCAGTTAGATGAAGTTTAAGAATTTATCATTAGATTTAATAAAATACAAGCTATTGATGATCTTGAAGCCAGCAGTTTTTGTGCATGGATAAACATGTAAACCTAGATAAATTAAGAAAAGTGGTGATTATGAATATAGACATTGTGAGGAATTGGGATATAAAGAGGAGGTGGCTGAGGGGTATGATAAATTTATGCTAAGAGCTATTACAGCATGTTTGTACAACAGTGGGAATTTTCCAGTAAAAAGAGAATAACTAATAATGGGGAACAGAAAAACAGTAGAGAAAAATGAAAATGAAGAAACAGAACATGAGCTGTGATGTAAACATGATTATATATCTAAATGTTGGCTATGCTTCTATTTTTTTTTTAAGTTCTTAATTTAAACCCCCCTCATTCTTTAAATAAATAAATAAATAAATAATAAATAAATAAATAGAGTATAAGGACCTCATAATAGAATGATTTAAGCTCTCAAAATATCCTACCTTCATTCTATTTATAGAAATACTTTCAGCATAAGCAGACTCTTTTTTAACATACTGTATGTTCTCGTCTTCTTTACATGTTTCTGTTAAAGGCTACCATAACCATCAACAGAGAATTGAATGACCTTTTTTTAAGCCTCGGTACCAGATTAACATGCCAGAAGTTATGCTGATACCTACAAAATGTTACTTAATTTTTTTTTTCCCTGAGCTTTGCAGTCAGATAATTTAGCTTCGGGCAATCAAAGCTTATTCCTCTTCAAGGTTGATTTTTCCAAAAGCAGCTGTTTGTAGTCTAAAGCTAGATTTGTGTATGAGTCATTAGCACTGTGTTCACAAGTTTGCTTTTTTTCTGCATGGCTTCTGTAAAACTATACCATGGTTTATATTTTATTTCTTAACATTCTTCTATATTAATTCATCCTCTGGTATGGGAATATATGAAGCATGACTTCAATCATCTACCAGTCAGATCTTCTCAGTGTTTAATATTAAATGCTTCAAAATATATCATATCCCCTTTTACTCTATTAAACATGTACCTAGTGATGCAATATCTAGAGCAGTTCCTTTTTTGATCCAACTGGAAATCAGTTGGTGAATATAAACAATGATTGATGAATTTAAGCAATAAAGAGATAGAATTAACTCCAGAATTAATCCTATTCCTGTGCCACATCATTTATACTACTGTATAAGCAAGTGTCATTAATCCTAATAGTTATCCTTTTGATCTGACTCTAAAAATGTTTCATTTAAAATATCTAAAGTCAAATTCCTATTAATTTGAAAACCTTGGACAAAAGAAAAAAATATATACCTCAATATAAATAGAATTGTTTTTAAAGTTTGAATATTTACTCCACATGGAAGTTACTTTCATATATAGTATAAGAAAGGGATCAAAGATTCGTGTTCCTTGATCTGGAGACCTAAGACCAAGTAAATGCTCTAAAAGCACCCAGTATACAATGGAGGGACACAGGCAGTATAACTTCAATGAAGACTTCAACTTGAAAAATGGAAAAATGGAAAATATGTCTGATGGTCACTTGTTGTAACATTCTGAAATTCCTCTGGGCAGATATTCAAGGATTCCCTACTGTAGAATGGAAAACAATGTTGAATTAGTTCACACATCTGCTTCTTAGGAGGAACGTCCCACCCATGTTTCTACTTGGTCTTTATTTCTGCTCTCTGGGCGATTATTTCATTCCCATTATTCTATTTAGACATAAATTGGACAAGAGAAAAGAAACTGTCATCTTTGCAGGCTGAACAGCCTTAGCAATCTATTACTACCTGAAGAATGCTAGGAATCCAATAGTCATTTTAAGTCTTAAAGAGAAAATTTTAGAATTTCTTAAACAATCTTGTGGTTTCTTTGGCAGTACAATTCTCTTAAAAACTTCATAGGCTTCTTTTTTAGTCAAATCCAGTCTACGGTCATGCTACCCTGAATAAGCTCGATTCCGTCTGATCTTGGAAGCTAAGCAGGGTCGGGCCTGGTTAGTACTTGGATGGGAGACCACCTAGGAAGATGCTGTAGGCATCAAAAATAAAAATTAAGAGATTGTAAAATGACAAGTTCCTTGAAATCTGTGAGGTCAACCAAGGGTTGCCTCGCTAAATTAGTTAATTAATTAATTAGATAAAAAATAAATCTAGCCCATTTCATGTACCAATTACTGTATACACAATCTTTTTTAGACTTCTCAGGCTTTTTAAACATCTCTTTGCTTTTTCTTACAATTTACTTTATTATTTCTCAAATTCTTTGCAGTTCTCAGCAAACTACCTGTCTTTAGAGGAAGAACCACACATTGTCTCTTTTCCTTGAGTTACTTTTTTTCTAATTAAAAAGATTTATTGAAACTATCTTTACACTGAGTTAGACCTTTACACTAAGACATATTAGTTAATTTAGAGGTTTTAACAAAATGGATGTATCAGCCATTCTCTTGATTTAAGTATTGCCTGTGGCTGAGATTTAATCTGTCTTTATTGGTCAAAGAATTTCTCCATTTTATCTATCACTTTTTGGGATTAAGAAGAAGTTACCTTTCCACATTTTGAACTCTCCAAATTTCTGATCTCTCTCTATTGTCTTTCAAAACAGCCTCTGAGAAATGACAGCAAATCCTGAGCTCATTTCTTCTTTGTAATTTTTTGTCAAATTCAGTCAATGACTAACATGCGCTAACATACACTACTTATGCTATTTTTCAATATGTTTTCTTAGAGTTCAATGCTCCTTAAGTACATTGTCTGCCTTCCAAGTTACTGCGAGCCTGCAGTTTTCCAACTACTCCTCCACTGAAAATCATAGCATGCCATACTTTCAACTTTCAGCAACAAAAAACTAAAATCACTATGAGTGCATACTAATCTAATGAAAACCTATAGTATTGTCATTCACAGTACTTTTAGGTATTTTCTATGGAATTAACAACAACATCAACAACAACAAAAAAGGGACAATGAAGTTTATGCTATAATAACAAACAACCCTGAAATCTCTGTAGTTTAAACAAAGGTTTATTTCTTACTCGGGTTACATGTTTAATGTGTTCATTAGGAAGATTTACTCCGTCAGAGATATTAGCTGATGGAAATTCTATATTTTTATATGCTTCAAAGAATGCCAAAGAATGGGAAGGGATCTAATGAATCACACATTGCTCTAAAAGGCTTTGGCTGTGAAGTAACCTATATCACTTCCTTTCACAATTTATTGATCAAAGCAAGTCATATAAGTAGGCCAAACTTAAAGAGAGTGCAACCCATGCCCAGAGAAAAGTACCAATGATTTCTATACTGACACACCAACTTTCTGCATGTCCTGACTACAAATGATTAAACTATATTTTGTGATAAAATATTTTATATACAATATCAGTACCATGTTTTGCGTAACTTAGTGAGAGTCTGATAGTAAGCTTGGTCATTTATGTTCTGAATAATTTAAGATATAGAGCTTTAGAACAAAATTATTAAGAATTATTATTATCATTAATAAAAGTTTATTTTGTAAGAGAAAAGAAGTTTTTTCTCCTACAATATATATTTTATGGAAGATAGAATATTCTCACTGCATACCCAAAGGAGACTTTTTGGTCTCTATCTGCTCACTATTTCCTATTCACAGAAGGAGATCCTGGATCCATTGTTTAATTTAACTAGATTAATATGTTGAAGGTAATTGCTTTACTATTAAGCTTTTTGTTCTCTCTCTCTGTGAAGTGCCTACTTGCAAGTAGTGTATAATCCCTCTGCCACTTCCTGTATATTAATATCTTTCTTTACATTAACTTCTTCCCACCCTGTAGAGGAAGCTAACTCTTCTGCAAGTGAAAAGATGAGTATATAACTTCAATTTATGCTGAAAAAGTGTACAAAGCTGGATTTTGGCCTCTAGTTCATGCTACATTTATTATCCAATCTAGACATATCTTATTTATTACCTATCTCAGGTTCATATTTGCTATTGACTCAGCACTGAGAAATGGTATGATTATTTAGTCTGACTCACAGTAACTGAAACATGGTTTAAAAAATTACAAATAGGGATAAATCAGGAAATTAAAGGACCACTTAGCACATAGAAAGAACAAAACATCTTTTGTGCTATAATGGTAGGTTTCTGCAGTCCTGAATCTGATTTCAGTAGACACACTATTATGAGTGGGGACTATTAGCTGGTGGAAAAGCAAACATGGATCTGACTACATTCTGACATGATCCGACTTTTTCTCACATCGAGAATGAGGCTCAGACAGGTAGTCATTAATTTCAATTATGGCTCACATCAAAATTGGCAGAGCTTCTGTATGTAGATTTTTAAGATATTACTGAATGAAATAACTATACTCATACTCTGTTTTTAACCAGGGTTATAGTCCCAAAGCTTAAATCGCAATGGGCATATAAATTCCTAACAGACCATAGAGTTCTAGTGCATCAGTTATTAACTACCACCATATGTCTATATAACAAACTACCGAAAGTCAATGGCTTAACATGGCAACTATTTAGCTTAATAAGAATCTATAGGATTTGGGGAGGTCAGCTCAGAGGTCACCCTGGTATCAACCATATGTCTATATCAGGTACAGGTCAGGCATACTCTCTATTGATTTTGACTGGGTTTAGGGTAGGTTGACTATTGGTTGGTCCATGATGGCTTCCTCTCTTGTAGATGCCTCTTTTTCACCTCTCAAGTAAGTGGGATTGTTCTCATGGTAGAGGCAGGAGTCCAAGTGAGCAAGAACTTGTTTTCTTGAGGCCAAGCCTCAAAACTAGCAAAATATTAATTCCACAGCACTCTGTTAGCCAAAATAAGTTGTAAAGCAAGCCTCAGTTCAAATAGATGGCAAATAAAATCCACCACTCTAGTGAGGAGAGTTGCAAAATCAAAGTAGATGAATGTAGTGAGGGATAAAAAAATTTAGTCATTTTTGCAATCTATCACCACTTTTAAACTTTAATGCACGGGAACATTGCCTCAATTGTTCCTCTGCAGATGTACTGAATTTCACCTAAGAAAAACTAAAGATTATAACTTCTTAGATTTATGTGGTTTTCTACTGACTGCTAGACAATAATCTCAAGTTGGTTTATCATAGTTAATTAATTAAGTCCTGACAAAAGCTTTTGATTTTAGAGACCCCGGCATTGCAATTATCATAGTGGAGTGATTGTTTTTGTCAGCCAGCTGAAAAGCAGAGACCTTTTATAATTGAGATATTATTCTTAGGCTGAGATAGAGGAAAAAGAACATCATTATTAATAAGTATAAATTTTAATCCTCTGACCATAGAATTTAGGTTTGTTCAGAATATCAATAGGAAATCAGTTTAGTTGAATCTTACTATCAGAACAAGAACAGTGAGATAGTGAAATCAAGTAAAAGGAAATAAAGTCATTATTTTATTAATAGATAATAGAGGGTGTGCGGTCCCAAAGAGAATAAAAAAAAAAAAGGGAGAAACAAGATCACAGATTTTTTTTTTTTAAATATGCTCATACAGACAATCCATATCCAAAAAAAACTGTTGAGAAGCATTCAAATCTGTAGTCTACAATATGTGCAACTGGGAACCCTCAGCTTAAAAACAGAGGTAGATAGATAGTTGAAGAAAATTAAAAGAGATTTCAGAAGGGACTACTAAGATCAGTTAAAATACTTCAATCAATATTTGATAATTTCAAGGTAACTATTTTTGTTGTATGTGATAGTTTCATTTTGTTTTGCTTTTATCTGAGAAAGCATATCTATATATTTCCTGATGGAATATGGTGAGAAAATTTATGAAGTTAGATCTCTAAAAAAGACTCATTGAAGATAAACCATCCTAAAAAAGACGCATAATAGACAAAAATAGATAAAATCCTGGTCTAGGTTATATTCTGTGTAGAATTACCTAATATGATGGTCACAAGGTCTTTAAGATTTGTGTCTCAGTGTTTTCATATCTCACCATGAAACACACTTCAAGAGAGAATATAGAAAAATATAATAGGAAAACAAATGTGTGGCTCAACAGCAAAGTGGTAAAAAAAGAAACAGACATATAAGCCAGACTTATACATAGTAGAGAAAAAAAAAATCTAAAATAAACATATGAAAGATTTAAAACCCAGATTGACCTACTGTAAATGGTTAAGAGTATACAAAATAAATAAAACACATTAGGTGCATATGCAATTGCTACATAGAGGTAATGAGTAAAAGTGATTCAACCACTATGTGAAATAATATCAGTTACATACACATTACTTAGAAATTCAAAAAACATGAAGAAAAAATATTAATAAATATATATTAAAAAATAAATATTGCTACACACTGGAATTCCAAAGATATTATCTCAGAAAAAAACATATTGAAATGATTTCCAACTGAGACAAAAAAGAAGACAAAGGGGGAAATTGTCCCCATGAAGTAAATTAATAGCCTTAAACATTTCTAGATCTGATGCAATAACACAATTATTGTTGCAAATGGCTAAAAATAATTTAGAAACTGTTAAACGACAACAACAACAAAACTCTGGGGCTGGACCTCCAGTAAAATTGGTCATTCTGGTAATGCTGTTGTTATTGAAAATTTAAAATTTCTCCACTTCTCAATAGAGGGTATTGTATCAACTGACTTAAACTCTGGCAAAATATGCTGCTCTGATGGTTCTTAGTTCTTTATCTCTAAATGGCCCATAAAATATCACCTTATGTTTTCTCTTTTCCTGTATTTATTTTGTGAAGAAATGTTGACCAATTTAAGTTATAAGAACAGAATGAAGCTTGGATATTTGTGAAGTTAGAAACTCATAGACGAACGTGGGCTTTTCAGTACAGCATGGTCATCCCTAGGAGGGAGAATTCAAAGAGTCTGCCAAAAAGTATACATTGTTAGAGTTCAAGAGATTGGGAAAAAGAAAAATGCAAGGCTAAGACCCCAGATTTGTGACTTGGTGAGCTCTTAAAAATATGGGCATGTTACTCACAAAAGATAGAGAAGGCCAGGAATCCTAGGTTCAAGGGAAAAAACGAAAATCAAGAGGGATATTAAGTACGAGGGATGAAACCTAAGGGTAAAACCGGAGTGTAAAGTAATCCTGGTATTTCGGGTAGCACTGCTGCAAATTTCAAAATTTGGCAAGAAGACAAGAATATTCAAATATCATTCTTTAAGAAAGGAGGTTATAAATCTATTTTGGATTTTTTCCCCCAAATATGACATATGATCATTGTAGAATTACAAGTACTCTTCGAATGGGTGATTTCTTTCAATTGATATTAAGATGGGATTTGAGTAATAGATTCAAGAAAAATGACATATATTGAAATGCATTTTGGCAAGAATAAAATCATCTCCTTCACTGCCTCCCTCCCTTCCTATTCCTCCCCCTTTCTCCTACTTCTTTCCTCCAGATAACTATACCATTGCTATAATTTTAGACTGGCCAGAGTAAGGTGGCTGTGAGGTGTATTGGAATAATTTGAGTGGCTTTCTGGATTGATGGGCTATCTCCCTTACTTTCAAAATTTTATATGGAAATATGGCAAGTGCACTGATACTCTGTTGTGTCCTCCTAGCCAGCGGTCCCCAATCTTTTTGGCACCAGGGAC
>NW_011888791.1:8384230-8384521 GCF_000151845.1 Pteropus vampyrus | reverse complement strand
TACTTTCAAAATTTTATATGGAAATATGGCAAGTGCACTGATACTCTGTTGTGTCCTCCTAGCCAGCGGTCCCCAATCTTTTTGGCACCAGGGACCGATACTCCCATGAGAAGCTAACTCCTGATGATCTGCAGTGGAGCTGAGGTGGCGATGCTAGTGCTTGGGAGTGGCTGCAAATACAGATCAAACTTTGCTCACTCACTTGATGCTTACCCTCTACTGTGCTGCCTGGTTCCTAAGAGGCGACTAACTGGTATGAGTCAGCAGCCCGGAGGTTGGGGACCCCTGCTC
>NW_011888791.1:8383845-8384180 GCF_000151845.1 Pteropus vampyrus | reverse complement strand
TACTTTCAAAATTTTATATGGAAATATGGCAAGTGCACTGATACTCTGTTGTGTCCTCCTAGCCAGCGGTCCCCAATCTTTTTGGCACCAGGGACTGATACTCCCATGAGAAGCTAACTCTTGATGATCTGCAGTGGAGCTGAGGTGGCGATGCTAGTGCTTGGGAGTGGCTGCAAATACAGATCAAACTTTGCTCACTCACTTGATGCTTACTCTCTGCTGCGCTGCCTGGTTCCTAACAGGCGACTAACTGGTATGAGTCAGCAGCCCGGAGGTTGGGGACCCCTGCTCCTAGCTGACTCTTTGGAAAATTGGGTTCTCATGAAAGACTTAAG
>NW_011888791.1:8368102-8382550 GCF_000151845.1 Pteropus vampyrus | reverse complement strand
CGGAGGTTGGGGACCCCTGCTCCTAGCTGACTCTTTGGAAAATTGGGTTCTCATGAAAGACTTAAGGTTGGATTGATTTAACTATGTAAGTACAAACAAACTACATCCATTCAAAAGAAAGGAAGACAGCCCAAGCTGCCACTGCTGATAGATACTCATCTCCACCCAGGCAACTGAATGAAATACATCTGACAGTAAATGAGTAGAATATGAAATTGGAAAGGGCAGGACTTTATAATTTAATTTTATTGGATTTAATAAGAAATTTTGGACTTTAATTTACCCCTTTGAAATAATGTGAGGAGGTTAATTTTGTATATATAGAAACATACTTGGAAAATTTTTATATTTGTGGCAGTACATTATGACTTATGTTGACATGTGGTCTTGTTACCTAATCTGAGTTTAGTTATGCTGAACAAAGTGGCTAGGCATAATTTAAGGTGGGAAATAAAATAAGCAGCAAAATTCTAATTAGTAATAAATTATGCATTGGATTTAATTTATTAATGTTTCATCCTGATCCCATTTCAGAGATTTCTGGTGGAAACACTGAGATGTTAACTCTGGATCCCAGGAAAACATATAAAGGAGCATTAATTGTTATTAAGAAGGCATCTTGATAAAAATAGGCTCAGGCATGCATGAGATGGGCTGGCTGCAACTAAAAGGAGAAAAACAAATACTGGTTGTCCATAGATTTGACTTTTAGGTTTAATGAGGTAATGGAACAATAGCCCGGGAGTAGCAGAAAACATGCTTTATAGAGAGTAGGGAACTTCCATTCCATTCCAAAAGAGGGAAGAGTTTTAAAGTATCATTTATGATTCTCTTTTTATCCTTCCTCATCAGAGTGTTCAATACCTTTATGTGGTATCAATGTATTAGTGGTCTCTGTGCATGCATAACCTAGGCTTTTGGTGCTCGCTCTCTCTCTCTCTCTCTCTCTCTCTCTCTCTCTCTTTCTCTCTCTCTCTCTCTCAGTGCTGACTACCTCATGCAGTGTGTGTTCTCCTCATGTGTTCCCTTTCATGTGTCAAGAACTTTGAGACAGAGATTCCCTACTCTATGGAGAAGTCCAGTAATTTCTCATTTTCTCATACTGAGAATAGATGAGGTATATCACATTATTTTTCAAAGAGTGCTGTCCATTCATTTCAAAAGCAAATATCTGCAACCAAAAGGACACTGTTGTAAACTATATTATTATAAAAATATTCACTATGCTAAACAACTGGATATATTACATAGTTCTATTTATTGATATCAGATTCAGCCATGTGATTAGCTATAGCCAATAAAATTTAAGAGATTATGACTGTGCCACATTTAAGCAGAAGCTTTAGGAGCCTTCACGTGGTGATTCATCTTTTTTCCTCTCTGAAATAAAACTGATAATGTTCCTGCTTCTCAACCTGGATTCTGGAATAAAAGAAAGAGAGACCAGAAGTACAGGAAACCTACAGTCAAATTATAGTTGTCATGTAATGTCAACAAGCTTTTAGGGTGCTAAGTCATTAAAATTTGGGTTGTGCTTGTTATTGTAGCATAGTATAGAGAAAGGTGACTGACACAAAAATATAATTAGGGCACTGTGATAAAAATGTTCAAGTGTGTGGCATTGACTCTGGGACTCGGGAGTGGACCTTCAACCAATTATTAGAGTCAAGAAAAATGAAGACTCTTTCTCTGCAATGGCAAACATCTGGTGAAACCATTTCCTATTAAGGACCATACCCAATGACCTTGTGGTTTAGGTAAGGTGGGAAAACTCAATTTGGTGATGTGATTTACTTTCTATGACTGAATTTAATTAATATATATATATATATATATATATATATGCATATATATATACACACACATATATATATATGTTAAAATATATATATATATATATTTAAAAGTTCTGGGCAAAATGGTGAAATAGGTAAACACTGTACTTGCTCTCATGACCACATTAAAATTACAACTAAATAATAGAACAATTGGCCTTGAGAACCATCTGAAGACTAGCTGAACAAACTCCTTTAACTAAGGATATAAATAAGAGGTCACATCGAGACTGGAAGGAGGAACAGAGACAAAAAATGGACTGGCCCCCACACTCATGTTTAGTGGCTGAGTATCGAGAGTGATATCACAGATGTGGAGGGCCTCCCTGAGGAGTAAAGGACCTCAGCCTCACACTAGGCTCCTGAGCCCAGAGATCCAATGCCAGGAAGAGGAGTTCTTACAATATCTGGCTGTGAAAATTAGCAAAAATCATGCCCATTCCCATGAGATAGAAGGCTGCTTGAAACCACAATGTCCTCTTAAAATGCTCAAGTACAAACTCAGTCACTTGTAGGTACTCAGGAAGTGCTAAAGATATACAGGAAAAAACTGAGTTGTGTGGCTTCAGGGTAAAAGCTAGAGGGACAGCCACCATTATCCCTGTGCAGCACTTGTACCCTGTGTAGCCTACATGCATGTGTCATCTAACTTTCCTGTGTTAAGCCCTCCCCACACACAGCCAGATCTGAATCCACATTGGTCAGGTGAATTTTGCTCAACCCACCCCATGACTCCCTGGGACCCCTCTCTACCCAACTCCTGCAGCATGGCTGGAGGCACTTTCTTTGCCTGGGCAACTGGCCCTACCTTGAGGCTCTGCAGGGGGTTTTCAACAGCAAACAGCCCCATAAGGCCTGTCGGCAGCCTGAGGCAGTTTTAGTGGCAGGCAAACAGCCCTAACTCATGCTGTGGCCTATTTTAGACAACTCTCAGTGATCTATAGTCCCAAGATGAGCAGTGGCTGACCTTTGTGTTCTCTGGGCATTTTGCAGAGTGATCACAGGGTTGACACTGGTGTAAGAACTAAATCTGCATTAAACTTGTGAACACCAACTGCCTTATCCAGGTGATTCCCTGGGGCCACGTTCTGCTTCAACTTGACAGCTCCACCAGAGGCACATTGGGTGCTGAGGCAACCAGCCCTGGCCTGTGCAGCTCAGTCAGGCTGCATCAAACTGGCATCAAGCATCAAGGTGGCACGAAGCCTCGGAGTGCCTTGGGCCTTTTGCTAAGCTGCCCCAGGCCCAGTACTGCTGGAAGCCACTATCAGTTCTTAGCACTAGATCCAACACACACCTCTAGCACAGACAGCGACCAACCACAGATTGCTTTGTAGCTTCTACCAGGTAGCCCCAGATGGTCACAGAGAGCAGCTGACTTTGGCCTGTACAGGAGCCCTTCCCAAGAAAACCCAGAAACAACACAGAAACGCTGGTTCAGACCACAACAGAGCACAACACAATTAGCTTCACAATTGTCACCCCAAAGGGTAATCTCATAAGGTACAGGAGCCAGCTGGGTTGAATCCCACTCTGAGATGTAAGCCCCAACTCAGCAGTTCATATATTATAGATATAGATAATCCTCACAGCCTGTCAGCCTGAGAGTCAATTCCATTCACTGATGTGCTAAGACCAATAAAGGCTTAGCTACAACAGGAGAACACACACAACGTGCACAAGGAATACTCCCTAGCATAAGTGACCAGGGAGACTGTACCACTGGGACATACAGGACATCTACCACATAAGACAACCCGGAGAAAACTAAGCGACACAGGAGATCTACCTAATACAAAAGAAACAAACACATAGAGGCAGCAAATATGAGAAAACAAAGAAACTTGTCCCAAATTAAAGAGCAAAGAAAACTCCAGAAAAAGAACTAAATAAAATGGAGGCAAGTAATCTGCCAGCGACAGAGTTCAAAACACTGGTTATAAGGATGTTCAATGAACATAGTGAGAATTTCAACAAAACCATAGTAAGTAAAAGAAAAAAAAGGAAAAAAAAAAGGACATAGAAGACATATAAAAGAACCAATCAGAAATGAATACAACAATAACTGAAATGAAGAATACACTGGAAGGAATCAACAGCATATTAGATGAAGCAGAGGACTGAATTAATGATTTGAAAGATAAAGTAGCAGAAAACATCCAATCAGAACAGCAACAAGAAAAAATAATTTAAAAAAAAAATAGATAATTTAAGGGACCTCTGTGACAACATCAGGCCTACCAACATTCTCATTATAAGGGTACCAGAAGGAGAAGAGTGAGAACAAGAAGCTGAAAACTTATTTGAAGAAATAATGACAGAAAACTTCCCTAACCTGGTGAGGAAAATAGACATACAAGTCCAATAAATGCAGAGTCCTATACAAGAGGAACCCAAAAAGGGCCACACCAAGACACATCATCATTAAAAGGCCAAAGGTTAAAGACAAAAGAGAATCATAAAGTGGCTAGAGAAAGACAACTGATTACTTATAAAGGAGTTCCCATAAGACAATCACTTGATTTTACAACAGAAAGTTTGCAAGACAGAAGGGACTGGCACAAAATATTCGAACTGAATGAAAGCAAGGACCTACAACCAAGACTATTCTACACAGCAAGGCTATCGTTTAAAATTAAAGGAGAGATACAAAGCTTCTCAGACAAGAAAAAGCTAGAGGATTTTATCACTACCCAGCCAGTATTATAAGAAATGTTAAAAGGACTTCTTTAAGAAAAAGAAGAGAATGAAAGAACCTAAATATGAATAATAAAATAGCAAGAACTATGTACTTATCAAAAATCACTTTAAATGTAAATGGACTAAATGTTCCAATCAAAAGACATAGGTAGCCAAATGGATAAGAAAACAAGACCTATACATATGATACTACAAGAAACCCACTTCAAATCAAAAGATACACATAAACTGAGAGAAAAGGGATGGAAAAAGATATTTTATGTAAATGAAAATGAAAAAAAAAGCTGGAGTGGCATTAATTATATTAGACTAAATAGATCTTAAGACAAAGACTATAATAAAAGACAAAGAAGAACATTACATAATGACAAAAAGATCAATTCAACAAGAAGATATACCCCTAGTAAACATATATGTACCCAACATAGGAGTGCCTAAATATATAAAACAAATATTGACTGACATAAAGGGAGAGATCGACAGGAATACGGCATTGTAAGGAACTATAACACCCATTGACACCAATGTACAGATCTTCCAGACAGAAAATTAACAGGAAAACAGCAGACTTAAACGACACAATAGACCAGGTAAATTTAATCGATAGTTTTAAAGCATTCTACCCCAATGCAGCAGAATATACAGTCTTTTCAAGTGTTAATGGAACAATTTCCAAGACAGACCACGTATTAGGCCACAAAACAAGCCTCAATAGATTCAAAGAAACTGAATTTATATCAAGCATCTTCTCTGACATAGTGATATGAAACTAGAAATCAGTTCCAAAAAAAAAAAAAAACCCTGAAAAACACAAACACATGGAACCTAAGTAGCATGCTACTGAACAATTAATGGGTTAACAAAAAGATCAAAAAAAAAGTAAAGAATACCTTGAGACAAATAAAAATGAAACACAATGACCCAAAATCTCTGAGACCCAGCAAAAGCAGTCCTAGAAGAGAAATTCATAGTAACACAGGACTACCTCCAGAAGTAAGAAAAATCTCAAAAAAAACAATCTAAACTTACTTAAATAAACTAGAAAAGGAACAGCAAACAAAATCCAAAGTAAGTAGAAGGAAGGAAATATTAAAAATCAGAGTGGAAATAAATGAAATAGAGTCTAGAAAAACAATACAAAAGATCAAGAGCTGGTTCTTTGAAAAAATAAACAATTGATAAACTTTTAAAAAGATTTATCAAGAAAATAAGAGAGAGGACCCAAATAGATGAAATCAGTAATGAAAGGGGAAAAGTGATAACAGACTCCACAGAAATACAAAGAATTATAAGAAAATATTATGAGTAATTGCATGCCAGCAAATTGGACAGCCTGGGTGAAATGGATATATTCTGGAAACATACAATCTCCTAGAACTGAGTCAAGAAGAAAATCTGAACGAATCAATTATTAATGAAATCTAATCAGTCAGCAAAAACTGCCAACAAATAGAAGTCCCAGACCAGATAGCTTCACAAGTGAATTTTACCAAACATTCAAAGAAGAATAAACACCTAGTTCTTAAACTATTACAAAAAATTCAAGAGGATGGAAAGTTCCCAAGTTTGTTGTACGAGGCCACCATTACCCTGATTACAAAACCAGACAAAGACATTACAAAATATATATATATATATATATATATATATATATATATATATATATATATGCCAATATCTCTGATGAACATAGATATAAAAATTCTCAACAAAATATTAGCAAAATGAACTTGGCAATACATTAGAAAGATCATACGCCATGATCAAGTGGGATTCATTTCTAGGATGCATGTTCAGTTCAATATTTGCAAATTAATTAATGTGATACGCCACATAAATAAAATGAAAGTTAAAAATTGTATGATTATATCAATAAGTGCAGAAAAAACATTTGACAAAATCCAGCATCCACTTGTGATAAAAACTCAGCAAAGGGGGAATTGAGAGAACATACCTCAACATAATGAAGGCCATATATGACAAACCCACAGCTAATATCATACTTAATGATGAAAAGCTAAAAGTGTTTTCTTTAAGATCAGGAACAAGAAAAGGATGCCCACCTTCACCACTTTTATTCAAAATAATATTGGAAGTCTTAGCCATAGCAATTCGAGAAGAAAAAGAAATAAAAAAAGCATGTAAATTGGAAAAAAAGAAGTCAAACTGTCATTAGTTGTAGATGGTATGATACTATAAAGAGAGAACCCTAAAGATTCCACCAAAAAAAAAAAAAACTATTAGAACTGATAAATGAATTCAGTTAAGTAGCAGGGCGCAAAATTAATATTTAGAAATCAGTTGCATTTCTATACTTGAATAATGAATTATCAGAAGGAGAACTTAAGAAAACAATCACAGTTGCAGTTGCATCAATCAATAAATAAAACACCTAGAGATAAATTTAACTAAAGAGGTAAAAGACTTGTACATGGAAAATATTAAGACTTTGAAGAAAGAAATTAAAGATGCAAATAAATGGAAGCATATACCATGATCATTCATAGGAAGAATTAACATTATTAAAATGTCCATACTACCCAAAGCAATCTATAAATTCAATGCAATCCCTATTGAAATACCAATGGCATTTGCTTTTTTACAGAATTAGAACAAATACCCTAAAATTTATATGAAGCCATAAAAGTTCTCAAGTAGTCAAAGCATACTTGAGAAAGAACAAAATTGGAGGTATTACACTTTCGGATATCAAACTATACTAAAGGATATAGCAATCAAAACAGCATGATACTAGCATAAAAACAGACACATATCAATGGAACAGAATAGATGGCCCAGAAAAATTCCACTCATATATACTCTTTTAATCTATGACAAAGGAGGCAAGAATATACAGTGGGTAAAGACAGTCTCTTTAATAAATGGTGTTGGGAAAACTGAATGGTTACATGTAAAAAAGGGAAACTGGATCACCTTCTCGTACCATATATAAGAATAAACTCAAAATGGATAAAAGATTTAAATGTAAAATCTGAAACCATAAAACTCCTAGAACATAACAGTAAACTCTCTTACATTGCTCTTAGTAATATTTTTTCTGATATGTCACCTCGGTCAAAAGAAACAAAAGAAAAAAGAAACAAAAGAAAAAATAAACAAATGGGAGTAGACTAAACCAAAATATTTGCACAGCAAAGGAAACCATAAATAAAATGAAAAGACAGCCAACTGAATGGAACAGATATTTGTCAATGATAAATCTCATAAGGGATTAATATTCAAAATTTATAAAGAACTTGTGCAATTTAAAACCAAAAACTAACAATCCAATTAAAAAATAAGCATGTGACCTGAATAGACATTTCTCCAAAGAAGACATACAAATGGCCAATAGACATATGAAAAAATGCTCAACATCATTAATCATCAGAGAAACACACATTAAAACCACAATGTGATATCACCTTACACTTGTCAGAATGGCTATCATCAATAAATCAATGAACATAAGTATTAGCAAGGCTGTGGAGAAAGAGGAACCCTAGTGCACTGTGGGTAGGATTGCAAATTAGCTTAGCCACTGTGGAAAACATTATGGAGGTTCTTCAAAAAAATAAAATAAAATAGAACTACCTATGTCCCAGCAGTTTCACTTCTGGGTATTTATCTGAAGAAATCCAAAACCCTAATTCAAAAAGACATATGTACCCTTATGTTCACTAAGCACTGCTTACAATAGCCAAAATATGGAAGCAACCTAAGTGCCTGTCAGTAGACTATTGGATAAAAAAATTGTGGTACATATATACAATGGAATATTACTCTGTCATAAAATAAATTATATCTTACCATTTGTGACAGCATGTACAGACCTAGAAGGCACATGCTCAAAGTAATAAGTCAGATGGAGAAGGTCAAATACCATGTGATCTCACTTTTATGTGGAATCTAAAGAACAAAGTGAACAAACAAAAAACATAAAGATGCATAGATACAGAGAACTGAGGGACTTTGGAGGACTGGATGAAAAAGTTGAAGGGATTAAGCAGTACAAATTTGAAGTTACAAAATAACCATGGGGATATGAATTACAGCCAATCATGTTTTTGAGAGTGTTGTACTTCCAAAAGAGCCAGGAGTCAGGTTGAAAAAAGGCTTCTAGAGAGCAGAGGCCTAACCAGGGTGTTTCACGTATCCTGGGTAGAAGTGACCCTCATGACATCTATGTAGAAGGACTTTAGAATTACCATAGAACAGTGATTACTGAGCATTTCATAATCTTCCCTTTCTGAGTCGTAATATTTATTGGGGTTACCCTGCCCCTTTCCATCATATAAACAGATTGTAGGAAAGGCTGATAAATTTCCCTTATAGTTCACAGGTCTCTAGATAAGCAAATCCACACCCAGAGATGATGCAAAAATAATCACGCCTGAACCTGATTCTATGACTGATGTTGCATGTGTGGAGAGGGTGCATGTACTTTGCCTATGGAAGGAAAGGTAATAAATATTTATACTCAAGGTGTTAATTCTTATAGACTGTATTAATGTAAAAATGTTGATGGCTTCTTCCTAAGAGATAGATTAAATATCTCTTCCATATTGATATCAGGCTTGTCATATGACTTGTTTTAGACAGTGAAATATCTGTGGAGGTGACATGTGCTACCCCTAAACAATATTGCATGATTCAGCCATTTCTTTATTTTTCTGTGCTATCAGCCTGATAACATCCTGAATAGTGTCTGTACCTTCACTGTTGATCCTAGAATAAAGAAGATATAGAGCAAAATCTAGGGTGACCTACAGTCAACATGTAATTGGAAGCAGGAAATAAATCTTTGTTTGCATAAGCCGCAGATATTTGAGATAGTTGGTTACCACAATATCACCTAACAAAAACTAACTAATACAATGAGTTGATTCAATTAAATAAGGATACCAATAGTAGCCTCTTGTCTGAGTTCACCAATTCAAATACCAGTATTAAAGAGGTAATCAATTTAATTCCAATCTAACACAGAAGTTTCTAACTCTACTGGTTGAAAACTTGAAATACCTTTCAATATCAACAATATTCGATTGCTTTCTTTGCCATAGACACTCCGTTAAGTGTTTTTTATATATTATCTCATTAAAACTCACCAAACTCTATTGTTCCCCCAGTTAACAGATAAGGCATCTGAATAAGAGAAATTACATAACTTTTCTAAGGTTGTCTGAATAGTAAAAGTTCTAGTTACAACCACTAATCTCAAGTACTCAGGATTAACTTTCACCTTTAACACTTTCTCTCTAACACTTAGCCTCTGCCAATAATCAACGTCCGCTATGTAAAATTAACATATTTTTTGAAATACACTTAGAATAATTTTCTCTATAAACCAAATATCAGAACATAGTCTGGCAGCATATGTTGTGATTAGAGAATCTTCAAAATGATCCTGGCCCCTAAACTGAGTAACATGAAGCAACAAGCAATGTTAGTCATTCAACTTTCTGTTTGCATCTCTATGATGGAAGATATACCAATGTAACCTTCTAAACCTGAGAGAAATCAAATCCTTCTACGTACATTTAGCTGTTTTTCTCCCCTCAGGCTAAGCATCAACCCAAAGAGAGCACTTCCAACAGCTACAGCAGAAATGAAGACAGCAGATGTTTTCTCTTTGGGTAGACTAAAACTGAATACTAAAAATCACTGCAGCTCTGCTCCTGCCTTTTCTAAATCGCCCTTTGTGTAACCATGTGTAATATAGCAAACCAATACAGTTCTGATGTAAAACACAATGCAATTGTATTTTATAGTTGTCTTTACAATGCAGATGGAATAGTAGAAGGGTACCAGATTTGGAATTAGATCCCATCTATTAAACTTACAGGCTCAAAATCCTTGAGAAATTGGTTCTTTTAACTGTTAGAGTTTGTGATTTCATCTGCAAAAGAATAATATCTCACAGATTTGTGCTTTTTAAATTACAGCAACTCAAAATAAGATAATATACTGATCAGAATAGGCTAGGTTATCTCTGTTAGCACACAACTTCCAAATCTCATCAGCTTAAGATAACATGAGTTTATTTTTCTTTGCATGTGCAATTTGTGGTTGATGAGTGGTAGGGGTTGGGGACTAATCTGTAGTCACACAGGGGCTACAGGATGCCACCATCTTGTAGCTATATTATTTGACATTTGTGGCCTTTTTCACTATGACCAGGAAAGAGATCTCTGTAAGTGTGCAAGGAAGCAAAACCCTTCTTTCTTCTTTCCCAGAAGGAGATGAAAACAATAAGTGAGTTCTAGAAGGCTCTTTCGTAACTAATGTTGTGGCATATACATGCCATAATGTTTGTGGCAGACACTATGAGTATAAAATTATATTATCTGATCAATAATTCGTTATCTTTACATTTAGTTGTACTCTTTTCACACAACCATAAACTGAAATAAGTTCTAGTGTTCAAGTTTTTCACAAACTGGAATATTAACTAAGCATATGTGAGCATAAGCTCATGAAAGTGGCTAGAACTGAACATCAAATAATTGAAAGATACTAAGGGAGAAAGACATACAATGTCACAGAGTAACTTCTAGTACAGAATCTAAACAAGAGGATAATTAAATTTGCTGATATTTAAGATTCTTTAGTTTGAACCCATTCACCTTATGTCCCTGTCTGATAACTAAATAGAATTTGCAGTGTTGATCTGGTTTCTATTTGAACTTGCACTTTAAAAATTCAAATGGGATATACCAGAAAATTACAATGTTGTAAAACTGTATTTATATTCATTTTAATTATAATTGCTCTAGTGGCTAAATATCCTGCTTTCCAACTGCTTCACCCAGAGAGACTCTTAAATTGGACCTTACAATCTGGTGTTTATGTTTAAAAATCAATTTTTTTTAATTTAAGGTTCTTTTCTCCCATGGTTATATACTAAACTAAAAGGACTTAGTAGAGTCGTTAAGACTATTTTAAGTATTAAAATTCTTCTTAATTACTATAGTATCTTTTGATTGAATCATAAGGAAATTTCAAAGGCTGTTATATTACTACAGTGTGGGGGAAGCATATAGAAAACCATAGGTCTATATGTTCAATATTCTTTTAAGGATGTTTGTTAAAAATCTAATATTTTTAAGTGTTTAAGAAGAAGCGTTACCCCTAAATTAGGTGATTATGGAAAGAAGAATAGATATATCATACACAGGGAGGGAATTACTAGAGCAAGTTAGATGATAATCATGTAGAAAGAGAGGGATATTTCCACTATGTGGGAATAGAGCCATTTGATCATCCATAACTATCCCACTTGGCAGTTTCATCTTCACATCAAATATACTTCCCACTGCTCTTAGCTCTGCCATCAAATCTCAGCACTCTTTCTGTAAATTATTGCCTCAGTTGAAGCATCCAAAGTAGGGGAAAGAACAGCCCTTCTCCAAAACCAGAAAGTGGTTCTTTCTTTCAAGGCCCCAGATAAACTCCAAACTACTAATCAACAACTATCTAAAGCATAAAGGACTCTAGGGATAATTTTCAGTGTAAGTAATTATAATTGCTTAAGAATAACTGGTCCAGTTAAGATCTTTTTACCCCCCACATATAAATTAGACAACTGGAAGCAATGATTTTTACCCTCACACTAAAATCCTGAAAATTATTTTCTAACACATAAGAATCTCCAGGTATCTGTTAAAATTTCACATTTTCAACCCTTTTTCTGGAGTTTATTCCCTGTAATATGGATTCTAATTATTGCTTCAGGTAATTATTATAATCTGACAGTTGAAAAATGCTGTTCCAAAAAAATTAAGAATTCTCTGGAAGAGTCTAAGATTCAGTTGGAGACTCTAGAAAGAATCAGATTAGAGCTTAAAGTAATTTTTCTCTACAAGCTAACATAGGAAAAATAATTGAGATGAGGGAAGGAAGGAAGGAAGGAAGGAAAGAAGGAAAGAAGGAAGGAAGGAAGGAAGGAAGGAAGGAAGGAAGGAAGGAAGGAAGGAAGGAAGGAAGAAAAAAGGAAAGAAAAAAGGGAAGGAGGGAAGGAAGGAGGAAGGAAGGAAGAAGGAAGGGGGAAAAGACTGATGTCATCATTCATAATACGCTGACAAGTTGAAGGTTTAATTTTTCTGAGAAAGGATATCTGAAAAGAGAGATATATAAAATGGGGCCTTGGATTGAGGAAGTTAGTATACTTATTTACTTACAGCTCCCACACGCATTAGAATTCAAAGATAAAGACAAAAATTAGAGATTTAGAAAATCATATTGTCATACATGTTACCACCTTCAGTATAGTATACATAGTCAAAACATCAGAAAATTTAAAAAAGATATATCAAGGAAATGAAAATAAATTTAAAAAACAGTATTAAGAAATATAGCAATTGAAGTTAAGTTTGATTTAACATAATTATTGATCCATAACATTAAAGCATATAAAACTCTAAAAGAAAAATTTGAGATAATTTTAAATGAAGCAGTGGGGGATATTGAAAGGTTTTTGTATTATTTAATGGTAGGATATAAATATGAAATAAATCTAAATCATAGAAATATAAAGTTAAAATAAATCTAAAATTTTAAGTGTAACATATAAACACATTAATAGAATATGCAACCTTCATACAACTAGAGAGGGAAAAAAGAAATCAAATTATCTCAAATAGTCCAATAATAGGAATGAAATACTAACAAAAAGAATGATAAATTGAGAAAGATAAGATTGCAGAAATAAGTGCAAAAGCATAATAATCGTTTAAAAAATGAGAACAAGTAGAACCTATTTTAAGGCAGAGTTTCTAAGATTTGGGGGATTTCTCATCTTGCCATACACCTACTTGCAAAGGTATATTAGTCCCCCTTGCTTATCTGCGGTATTGCTTTCCACAATTTTAGTTACCTGCTGTCAACCGTGGTCTGAAAATATCAAATAGAAAATTTTGGAAATAAACAATTCATAAGCTTTAAATTGCTCTTCATTCTGAGTAATGTGGTGAAATCTTGCACCATCCCACTCTGTCCAGCCCAGAACATAAGTCATCCCTTTGTCTAGTTTATCTACCCTGTATATGCTACCTGTCTGTTAGTCACTTGGTAGCCTTCTCAGTTATCAAATCGGTTACCAGAGAGAGAGAAAGATACCACATTTATATAACTTTTATTATAGTACATTGTTCTATTGTTATATTTTATTATTAGTTATTATTGTTAACCTCTTATTGTGCCCAATTTATACATTAAACTTTATCAGATGTATGTGTAGGAAAAAACTGCTATATATGGGGTTCGGTTCTACCTCTGGTTTCAAGCATCCACTAGGAGTCTTGGAATATATTCCCTATGGATAATGGGGGACTACTGTATACGCATAAAAATTAGAATAAAATAATCTCCAAAAGTGGAGAAAATGAAAAATGAGTCTAGAAGGATTGGTTAAATATATTGGATTAAAAATAAACTCCCTCCTAAAATCCCACTGAAATGAGAGAAAAAGGATAACAAGCTTCCATCAACAAGGAAAGAAAGAGAGTAGCTGATGAATATAATGATCTTGGAAGCTGGAAAGCAGATGGCTGAGTGAAGACTTTACAAAGTGCACAAAACTTATCTTCAGTTTACAAGAGTAATCGCGGCAGGTGGGGGTGGAGAGGAGTTGATTTAATCTACAGTTTCTGGCTTCTCAAGCACTCTTGCTCAAACTTGTCCTGAAGATTTTTTAAAATGTTGATATTTTTAAAAGATTTAAATTTTTCTTAAATTCCCTATTATTAAATTCAATAAAAATAATCAAATTATTAAATTTAAACTCCCAATTATTACCAAAAATCTTTCTTATAACATAAAACATCTAAATATTTCAAGTTTATTTGCTACTCATTTTTACTATAGAAATGTTTTGCCAGACATATTAATATAATATCCATAAATTTTTAAATAA
>NW_011888791.1:8351088-8368052 GCF_000151845.1 Pteropus vampyrus | reverse complement strand
TTTAAAAAATGAGAACAAGTAGAACCTATTTTAAGGCAGAGTTTCTAAGATTTGGGGGATTTCTCATCTTGCCATACACCTACTTGCAAAGGTATATTAGTCCCCCTTGCTTATCTGCGGTATTGCTTTCCACAATTTTAGTTACCTGCTGTCAACCGTGGTCTGAAAATATCAAATAGAAAATTTTGGAAATAAACAATTCATAAGCTTTAAATTGCTCTTCATTCTGAGTAATGTGGTGAAATCTTGCACCATCCCACTCTGTCCAGCCCAGAACATAAGTCATCCCTTTGTCTAGTTTATCTACCCTGTATATGCTACCTGTCTGTTAGTCACTTGGTAGCCTTCTCAGTTATCAAATCGGTTACCAGAGAGAGAGAAAGATACCACATTTATATAACTTTTATTATAGTACATTGTTCTATTGTTATATTTTATTATTAGTTATTATTGTTAACCTCTTATTGTGCCCAATTTATACATTAAACTTTATCAGATGTATGTGTAGGAAAAAACTGCTATATATGGGGTTCGGTTCTACCTCTGGTTTCAAGCATCCACTAGGAGTCTTGGAATATATTCCCTATGGATAATGGGGGACTACTGTATACGCATAAAAATTAGAATAAAATAATCTCCAAAAGTGGAGAAAATGAAAAATGAGTCTAGAAGGATTGGTTAAATATATTGGATTAAAAATAAACTCCCTCCTAAAATCCCACTGAAATGAGAGAAAAAGGATAACAAGCTTCCATCAACAAGGAAAGAAAGAGAGTAGCTGATGAATATAATGATCTTGGAAGCTGGAAAGCAGATGGCTGAGTGAAGACTTTACAAAGTGCACAAAACTTATCTTCAGTTTACAAGAGTAATCGCGGCAGGTGGGAGTGGAGAGGAGTTGATTTAATCTACAGTTTCTGGCTTCTCAAGCACTCTTGCTCAAACTTGTCCTGAAGATTTTTTAAAATGTTGATATTTTTAAAAGATTTAAATTTTTCTTAAATTCCCTATTATTAAATTCAATAAAAATAATCAAATTATTAAATTTAAACTCCCAATTATTACCAAAAATCTTTCTCATAACATAAAACATCTAAATATTTCAAGTTTATTTGCTACTCATTTTTACTATAGAAATGTTTTGCCAGACATATTAATATAATATCCATAAATTTTTAAATAACCTTGTTTTTTATTTTTAGTAACAAATACTGAATTATGCAAAGATTTCAAACTGTAGTAGTAGACAGAAAACTAGCTTAGCTTTAACAAATTTGACAGTGTATTTTGTACCCTGTGGATTCATTTGAATTTACCAAATAGACTGTGATAAATTAAAAGAATACCTAAATCCAACTGTGTAAAATAGATGTACCAGTTAATAATTATCTTTAGCTATAACAGAACATCCCCACAAAAAAAAAAAAAAAAAAACACCTTTCAAACTAGTGCTTATCAAACTTTGCTGCATGTTAGAATCATTTGGGGAGATTAGAAAATTCCCAATGCCCAGGCAGCATCATATATAAATTAAATTAATATCTCTTGGGATAGAAACCAAGCATCTAGAGTATTTAAAACTCTCCAGGTATTTCCAATTTTCAGCCAAGTTTAAATGCCAGCAGCTTAAACAAGATAAAAGGTAATTCCTACTTGCGTAAAATAGCAGTTTACAGCTTATTTACAGCTATACAGAGTCATCAGGGACTGAGGCTCCTATTTTTCCACAGTTCTATCCTTAAAAGCTTAGCCTCCATATTCTCAAAGTCACCTCATTATAAAAAAAAAAAAAAATCTACTAAAGTAATCTCCAGTGATTACACCTTGCTTTTAGGCAAGCAATAGGAGAAATTGAGAGGCAAACAGAAATGTTTGAGTTCTTTTCATGTATGGAGCCTTTCCTGAAGTTATGTCTAACGTTTTCATGTACGTGAGAAGTCAGACATATGAACATACCTACCAGCAAAGAAATCTGGAAAATACTTTTTTCTTCCTGGTCATATTGTCCAGTTTTCTGTGACAAAAGATGGATATTGGAGTCAAGGAACTGTCTCTTTCGCATCATGCTTGAAACACTATCGAAATGTTTCCGTCTGCCTACCACATTGAAATATTTGAAAATATTTGAAAATCAGAAAAATCTTTGAACTCATCAGGAGGCTGAAATGCCATTTTCTTTTACCATTTTGTCCTAGCCCAAGTTTATGTTTGTATTCTATTTTTCTCCTCAGCATCTTTGTTCCACTGAAAAATACCTACATATTTTCCTTTTTAAAAATCTCTAACTAAATGAATAGAGGAAAAAAATTAATTTTCCATTGTGCCAACAGATGGGATAGATCGTTAGCAATATGTCTGAAGAAATTCATGAGTTTAGACACAACCTGAATATTTTATTATTTTAATAGAATCAGCCAATTTCCTAGTATATAAATTAATGCTTAAAAGTAAACTTGCAGATTTTCAACTGGTATTCACCCATGTATGTTTCTAATACAGGAGTAATACATTTATTCATTCATCACGAATTGCATTTGCAAATATCTCTGTACACTTTTGAGAGAATACATTTTAAATTACAGTTACTTCACTCAGTATCCTCAAGTTGTTTTTCATTCAAAAAAAAACCCTACACATTATTATACAATTAATATACTCATCTTCTTTCTTACTCCTTCTGTAAACTCATGACAGTGCTAGACATTCACTAAAGAAGTAGTTTAATTAAGAAAATTAATTAAAGTAGTTAATTAATTTGATTAAGTAGTTAATCAAGAAAATAAGAAAAGAAAAATTATAGGCTATTTTTCCCTTCACAAAGATAAGGGAAAATCAGAATCAAATCCCATTTTCATTTAAAGATTCCTTAATATCTCTCAATGTAGATTTTGGAGTACCCTAAAGTCAGGTAACTAAAATAAATCTAAATAAATTAAGATTTAAAAACTCTATTTTTATTTTAAAATTCTGAAGTTTTAATAAAATGATTAGAAAAATATGTATACTCATGGATCTTACATATTTTTCAATATATTAAGCATTCTTCAAAACAAAGTGCCATTAAAAAAATTGCATATTATGAATGATTGGATAGCAATATTGTTTAAACAATGTAGATATTGATTGAGATAACATTTTTCACTAAAAATAATTCAAAATAATGAACTAAAAAGAATACTGATAATTTTTTCCAATAAATCTGGACTAGATGACTTTATAGTAGGCAACATGAGACATGCCAAATAATTTACATTATTTGGAAAAATAAAAGTATTTGCTAAGCTTGAGACTAGACTTTTAAGGCAGTAAAATAAAAAATATTATTAACATGTACCTGGCACAGATCAACCAGGAAGAAAGTTGCAAAATAACATTTCTGAATTTTTAGAAAATAGCATACAGTATTTTAAAAGCCTGGTCCAGATCAAAGGAAGACTAGTTTTAAAGTTTAGAATATTTAATTTCGTAATTAATTAGATTGCAATGAGACAGGAAACAACAAGTTAAAAACTTATGTCTCTAAATCTGATTGCTTATAAAAACAAGGAAGAGAGTTTAGATTTAATATTATAATATGTAGATGACTCCAAAATATGCAGAATGTGGATTGGAATGTTATGATGCCATGACAATGAACAAGAGGGGGAAAGATAAAGTTATGATGTATATTTCCCAAAAAGAACAATCCAGGGAAAAAAAAACTTTTGAAATAACTAATTATAGTTATATGTATACACATATGTGTGTGCACAATTTATCAAAAAATGTTAAGATTATAAATAGTAAAAAAGTCTGTGTTATAAACAACTTGCAATAGGATGGTGCAGAGACAGATTTGAAGAACATTTGTGTTAATATGCATATCAGCATGTATAGTTTAAACTGCTCAATTCAAAAACAAAGAATTCTCTAGAAAAATGGTAAGCAATGGTACTAGGGTTGAAATAAATAGCTCCTAGATTTTCTTATGTCAAATGGAATCTAACGTCAAGGATTGTGAGGGTCTGAGATTTTGCCATTCAATTGTGCTTGCCACAGTTTTATTGATACCAGGGAAGCTCTGAAATCAAATATAAAGAATGGCTTATCATCACAGCAATAACAGTAGCCAGAATATCAACAGTCCTATGCCACTTCCCGAGCCCCAAGTCTCTGTCTGTGATGTAAGAAGGCCAAGTGACACCTGCACACACTGGGTTGCGTTAGAAGAGTGAATGTTTTATAATGGTCAGTAGATATGCTTTACCTTTCCCTAGAAGGAAATATCATCTCTATTTCGCAAAGCTGTAAGCAGACTTTCACTTTGCTCCAGAGAGTAGCACTATCTCCATCTTTCAAGACTGCTTGCTATACAAAGGGCAATCAGTGTCACACTTGCTAAACATGAAGAATGTTAGAAAACTATGATTAATTGCCTGCCAACACTGTATTCCTTTGAATGAAAACTTCCCAGTGACAGATATATGATGTTTGTTTTTCTACCTCCTCTATGTTTTTCCTGTTTACTCATATTGAAATGTTGGGGCGCCACCATCCATTCAGTTGTAAAAGTATTCTGTGCTTACAATCATCTTTGATATCCCCCTGTCTAACTCTTAAAAGTTTTTTCTCCTAAGAATATTTAAATCCATCAATTTCTCCAAATTCTACCACCAATGCATTAATCCTAGATACTTCAGTGTTCTCCTTTACCCCAGCATTAACCCCTCAAGTGGTGAAGCATGTATCCATATTGAAGGAGAGCAATCTTTTTCATAATGCTAGCCTGGTCATTTCATACCCATCTACCTTTTTGGCTTAAGGAAAATTAAAACTATTAATGTGGCTGAAAAGGGCCTACGGTCATTGCCGTTGCATTCTCTTTCCAACCTAATTGCACATAAAACTCCTCGTTACTCTCACTACCACTTCCACACTGGCCTTCTTCAGGTTCTCATTTTCCCATACTCTCACTTACCAGAGAGTCTTTGCACTCTTTATTACCTAATTAACTCCTCAATGTTTTGGTTCAAGAATCACATCCTTTGCAATTTTCCCTAACCTCTCTAGGTAAATATCCTAATTATGAGTTCCTAAAGCTTTGCATATTTTTTCTTTATAAACACTTTAAACATTTACTATTTAACACATTTGTGTGATTACTTGATTATGCCTGCTTCTCCCATTAGACTATAAGTAATTCAAGGACCAAATAATATGTGTTTTGACTCATCATTATCTGTGATATACCTCACCTAATTCTCTAGTGGTAGTAGGCACTCAACACATGTGTAAAATAATTTAATTGCTGCATTTACCACTGTATGAATTATGATAAAAAAGAAAAATTGTTTAATAATGGTTGATTATTAGGTAATTAATATTATAATCATATAATTAAATTTGTAGCAATTATAGTATGCAGATAACAAATAATATATAATGTTCATAAACATTATTAAATTAAATAAGTAGGTTGAAAAGAATATTGCAAATTATGTAATTCAACTTAAATGTACAAATGCAAAAGTATGTAAAAGTAAATACATCAAATCTCTGGATTTATTTTTTAAGATAACCAGTATTTTCTATATCTTCATACATTTTCTATGCTAAAAAATTATACATGAAATGTGGTTTTTAAAGTTTACTTTGTTATCACATAACCAAGCTTTATATACAACATACCCAATATAGTCATTTCAGAAACTAAATGCACACTATTTGCGGTTCAATTGAATAATTTTAAAGAAATGAAATATATGTATAAAACTATCCTATGGAGACTGGCAACACATACATTAAGCTTATAGTATCATCATAATGACATAAAAGGACATATAAAGTTGAATCATGTTAGAGATTTGAAAATATAATTCTTATACTTTCCAACTTTTATTATACGAGTCAATGGAATTTTTCTCTCCTTATATAAAGATTTACAGTTATAATCAATATGCTTATACAGGTTTGAATTTTCTCTACCATTTACATATCCATAATTGACACTGCTAAACAATAGTGATATTTATATGTTATTTTCTGCTATAGTTTGTTTAAAATGGATCCCAGATGGCTAAAGGGATTTATAAGTTATTCTCTAAGCAAATACCTGAGTTTTAGAGACTGACAACTGCTGAGTAAAAAGACATTTGAGAAAGTAACTTTGACTTTTATTCTGACTGAATATGCTGAAGAAGAATACAGAAAATTTTAGAAAGTAGCAGAGTTAAGTTGGAACTTTTCTGAATGTGGGGGAAAGGGCACACTGAAAAAGAATAATGTTTACCATACAAAAACCTGAAACATGTACTAAAAGTTAAAAAATGAATAAATGATCTTCTGTTCTTACACAAACAAACAGAGCTATCAATAGAATTATATTGCGTTTCACATCAGGGAAGCAATTTCAGTCAACAAATTATAGTGACTATAATCAGTATATGAAGAGTTACTTAGGAATTTTAGAAATAAAGAATAAATAATAGGGTAAATTTATGAATGGCCTCAAAGTTTTCCTTATTTCTACAATTTAGTATTTAGTAACATAAGTTTTTTTTTAATTTTAAATATTCATAATGTTTCGTTGTTTGAACAAGTAGTGATTTGTTAAAAGTGTGTTGATAGGAATTCTGGTAAAGTCTGGAGTCTAAATGTGTGCCTCTGATAAGTCTCCTCCTTGAAATCAACCCTAAGAGAGAATTAACAGGTAGAATAGAAGTACAGAAATCCAAAGCTGAATCTAGGAAGTGTTCTTAATCTATATCGCAAATATTGAGAGATTTCTTCTAGGTATAGAATACACAGTTATAAATCAAAGGCAATCCAAGGATTTATTGGGAATCTAGGTAGAGGGAATTATAGCCATCTCTACTATACTCCCCTTAGGGAAGCAAAATCTAGAAGCTTCATCAAGCCAAGGAAAAGATAAGAATCATTCCCATTTAGCACACTTTTCATGTACCAGATAAAGAAACAAAAACTTGAAACCACCCTGAACAGTTTGCTCTAACGCCATTTCTGAAAAGGAAATAAATAGGGTGGGGAATTTCTCTATTACAAATGGTAAAAAAGAGATGAAGTCTGGAAGTTTGATAGGCCCTGAGAAAGATAGGCTCAGTCCATCTACAGCTATTTTACTTGCTAAGAAATAAAAAGGCAGAGAAGTCTCTGCTGATAGAAAAATATAAGTGGCCTCTCCAAATAAAAACCCACAGGAGGTAGTACTCTTCTTTTTATTTTGCTCAGAAGTAAGAACTTTCAAGAGGTATGACAGAGCAGACATTCCAAGAACTGGTGAGGAGAAAGCTAAAATAAGGATTTAACAGAAGCACACTATATACCTGGAGTAAATATATAAATGAGAGGAACTATGGTTAAAGGACACTGGATACTAGTGTATTAGTGAATACTGAGAAAATTGGGCAGGGATCAAGTTCCGAATATTGGGCTACCCAGAATCTCTATTTCTTCCCTAGGATATCTTGATAGAAAATGGTATAATACAGTTATTTACTATCCAAACAGCTCTCTTAAGTTCTAAGAAAATAATTTGGAAAAAAAAAAAAAAAAGGAATGGGACACAACACAAAACTACATATGCTACTTTTTAAAAAGCTTTATTGATATATGTATATATCTGTGAAACCATCACCGCAATCAAAGTAGTAAACATATGCATTACCTCCAAAAATTTCCTCCTGTCCTTTTGTATTTTATCATTTTGTTTATTATGGTAAAGATAGTTAACATGCAATCCACTTTCTTAACACATTGATAAGTGCACAAAACAGTATTGCTAACTTAGACAACTTAGACACTGTATTGTACAGCAGCTCTCTAGAACGTAATCACATTGCATACTTGAAAGTGTGCATCATCTGAGCAACAATTCCCCTCAGCTCCTAGCAACAATCATTCTGTCCTCTGTTTCTATTAGTTTCACTATTTCAGATATCTCATATAACTGGACTCATACAGTGAATTATTACTCTTAGCATAATGTGCTATAGGTTCATCCATATTGACATATATGTCAGGATTTCTTTCTATTTTAAGGCTGTATAATATTCCATTGTATGTGTTTATCACATTTTCTTTATGCATTCATCTGTTAATAGACATTTAGGTTGTTTCCGCCTCTTGACAATTGTAAATAATGCTGCAGTGAACAAGGAAGTGCAGATATCGGCTCAAGATCCTTATTTCAATTAGCTTACAAATAAATAGCCAAAAGTAGATCATATGGTAGTCCTAGTTTTAATTTTTTGAGGAAATTCCATACCATTTTACATACCCACTGTGTACAAGGGTTCCAATTTCTCCATATCTTGATCAGCACTTGTTACCTTTTGTTGTTTTGGTTTTTGATAATGGCCGTCCTAACAGGTTTGAGTTGATACTGTGGTTTTGATTTGTATTCCCCTGATGATTAGTGATATTGAGCATCTTTTTTTTTTTATATACCCAGTGGCCATCTGTATGTCTTTGAAAAAATATCTACTCAAGTCTTTTGTGCATTAAGTAAATGTCAGCCTTGACTAAAAGATGAGACAAAAAAATAGGACAGTAAAGTGCAGATAATGCAAAAATTCTTAAGCAAAAGTTAAGGAATAGTGGCAAACTTGTGAAATGAAATGAAAAGCATAAATTTGAGCACTGGAAAGAAAGGTTGAATATATGGATAATGGAGGAGGAGAAGATGAAGAAAAAAGGGAGGGAACTGAGGAGGAAAAAAGAAAAAGATGGGAGAGAGGGAAGAGACAAAAAGAAGAGAAGGAAGAAACAAAATAAAATGGAAGGTGATAGTAAAGAGAGACAGACAGACAGAAACAGAGACAGAGACAGAGACAGAGAGACAAAGATAGAGACAGAGACATAAAATGTTTTCTGCCTATTAAAAAACAGAAAGACTCTCCAAGAGTCAAAATTACAGTGAAGAAACCAAGTAACTCTGTGTCTCCCAGTTAATTTCCTTAACTTTAATTAAGACAAATTTTTTTTTCTTGGTAAAAAAGCATAAGTAGGTAAAGGAAACCTTGAACATACATTAAAAATATTTTGTGGTATAGATTTCCAGCAACATGGTAGACCGGGTACTCAGATTACCTACCTCCTCCAAACAATCAAAATTTCCATATAAAATATATTTTTTTAAATGTAGAATTTATCTAAGAAACTACAGACTACTCAGACCAGAAACCAATAAACAATGAAAATACAGAGAACTAAACAGAAGACATGTGTCAGCTTTTGCATTGATGCCATTACCAGAAATGAATTTGAATGCTGTTTTTCACGTAACACAGGAAAAACAAGAGAAGGCTCGAGGGCTATTTAATAGGGAAGTCCACTATGTGATAGTTCCCTAAAACTGAACCCCAAAAGTATGATTCTCTAAATAAAGTGAAAGTAATATTTCCCCCAACATATTAAAAAGAACAACTACTTAACAAACCCCAGGATTAAGTAGAGGAAGTAAAATATCTCCCTTAAAAAAATAATAAGCATAATCCAACCCTCAAATGAGTCTACTACTGCTTACATTTTTAAAATAAGATTCAGTTTAAGAACTATCATATGATCCAACAATTTCACTGCTGGGTATATACCTTAAAAATGAAATTATTATGTCAAAGATATCCATATTCCCATTGCACCATTATTTACAGTAGTCAAGACATGGAAAAAACAAGTGTCCATTGACAAATATATAAAGAAATTGTATTGTTTATATGTACAATGAAATATTATTCAGCTATATAAAAGAAGGAAATTCTGCCATTTGTAACAATATGGATGGACCTTGAAGACATTATGCCAAGTGAAATAAGCTAGAGAAAGAAAAATACTGTATGATTTCACTTATATGTGGAATATAAAACCAAACTCATAGAAACAGAGATCAGATTAGCAGTTTACCAGCGGTGGGGTTGGGGAAATTGGGTGAAGGTGGCCAAAAGGTATAAACTTCGTTATAAGATAAATTTTGGGGATGTAATGTACACCATGATGACTACAATTAATGATTCTGTATCATATATTTGAAAGCTGCTAAGGGAGTAAATCTGAAAAGTTCTCATCGAAAGAAAAAAAAAATTGTAACTATGAAGTAATGAATAGTAATGAAACTTACCATGGTAATCATTTCACAATATATACATATAGTAAATCACTATGTTATGCACCTTAGATTTATACAATGTTATATGTCAATTTTATCTCAATAAGACAGGAACAAAATAATTCAAAAAAAGAATTGACATAAAGTACTCCGAGAGTCCTAGTGTCGAAGATATCAATTAGAAGCAAAAGTAAACTTTTCTGGAGAAACCTCTCTTCATCACAGGTCTCAAAAAATTGCCAAAGCTAAAGTTCCAGAAAAAGGAGAAGTTAACAAAGAAGACATCATGATGTGACAAGGAGAAAAACAGACAATAAAACAATATCTAATAGAAATTAACTCCTGGAATTATAAGATAAAAAATTTTAAAAATATATATTTATCTGTATTTGTCAAAAAATAAAAATTATGCTTAAAACATGAGTTCAATTCAAAAGCATTTAAGAAAGAAAAAAAGAGTGCCTAGAAATTATTTATATATATAATTAAAATTAACCCAATGTTAAGGTTAAAACCTTAATACTGAATTAGTTACAGCTGAGAAACTTAGAAATTTGGAAGATATGTCTGAAGGAATTATCTCGAATACAAAAAAAGTGACCAAAAGATAAAAAATTAGAACAAGACATCAACCGTCATGAGATAAAGTGAATGGGTAGACCATAAGTCTAATCAAAATATTAAAGTGAAGGCTAGACAGCATTGAACAGAAGAAATTTTCATAGAAATAATGGATGAGGAATTTTCAAAATAAGCTTAGAGACTAATCCACAAATTTAGAAATTCCATTTAACCATCTGGAAGGCAAAATAAATCTACTCCTATATGTATATACATCATAGTGAAACTACAGAGCACTAAAACAAATTGAAAATCTTAAATGAAGCTAGGGAAAATATTTTAACTTTAAAGAGAGATATAATTAGATTCACAATTGACTTCAAAATAGCAGCAATGGAAGAAAGATTTGTCAAAAGAAAAAAAATGGAATTATAAGAAATAATCAATTACACCCAAAACTAATATAATATTGCATGCCAACTGTAATTGAAAAATAATTTTTTAAAAAAGAAATAACAAGTTAATTGAAAACAAAAAAGCTTTAATTAAATTTTAAAAATTTCCATGCTACATACAAATGAAATCTAGCTATATGCTCTGAACAAAGACATAGCAAAAATCATGAAGATACAGAAAGATTGAAAGTAAAAATTTGGGGAAAAAAATCAATAAAAATATCCAAAAAAATTTGGACAATAATACAACAGGAAATGTTTAACTAAAAGAAATCTTGTATAACTACAGTAATATCAGAAACTTTATACTTTAAGGCAAAGGAATTACTAAAGAAAATAAAGTCACTTGTGAGTAAAGGACAAATAAGATTTTGTATGCTTCTCTAAGGGCACATGTGACCTTAAGTTAACTTTCTATCTTTGTTCCCCTAGAAACCTGATAAAAGTTGAATGTTAGCTGTATTATCAGACAATATTTCTTATGATAAAAATGATCATTCATGAGAAAATTGCATTTGACTTAGAAGTATTGGTAGACTCTAAATACCTAACAGAAATCCATAGCTTTAGATTTCTTTGAGGATAGTGTTCTCTGTGCAGAGTATATCTCTTATGGGTACCTTGAAATATATACCTAGAAATGTGACAAGAGACACTGGCTCCACTGGCATAAAGCTCTAAGCTAGCATGGACCCCACATCCACTAATGTGATACGGTCTTCTTGCACCTGAGCTATCACCTGGAGGCCAAAGGAAATAGTTCCTTTATGGCTGTGTAGATTGTTGCAAAACCATTGCAAAACCCATGCAAAAACCACTTCCCCAGAAGAGAATGCTGCACTGCTGGCAAGTTTCCCTGACTCTGCTCCTCTGAGTAAATTGGTGCTATGTGTGGCCTATTCTGTGAGTCTGAATCTATATTTGTCCCTAAAATGTCCCTAAATAGATACGGATAAAACATTCAGTACTTAATTAATGATTCAATACATAATGATAAAATATTAAATTCCTCAGAGAGATATAATAATTCTAAACTATAAAATTTTAAATTCTTATTTATCTTAAGCAATAGCCATAAAGCCTCAAAATATATAAAGTTAAAATTGATAGATATGTAAGGAGAAATAGATAAATCCACAAATATTGTGGACTCTTTTCATATAACTCTCAATATCAACATATTAGGCAAACAAAAAACTCATTAAGAATAAATGAAAACTGATAACACAATAAACAAGCCTGATTAAATGCATAACTATAAAACATAATACTTAATAGCTACAGATAACACATTATTTTCTAGAACACATGGAGGTTTAGTAAAACTGATCACATACCTCAATAATTTTCATCAGAGACGGTAGTAACCTTCTCAGATGAAAAAGATTGGAAATCAAAAATA
This sequence comes from Pteropus vampyrus, assembly GCF_000151845.1. Classification (NCBI taxonomy): domain Eukaryota; kingdom Metazoa; phylum Chordata; class Mammalia; order Chiroptera; family Pteropodidae; genus Pteropus; species Pteropus vampyrus. The sequence goes on along the minus strand of NW_011888791.1, from coordinate 8,355,532 downwards.
ACAATTATAACCAGAATACTTTCAAATGTTTTGAAACTAGGAAATATGCTTTCAAATAACTCGTGGTCAAATAAGAAACCAAGAAAATTATAAAATATTTAGAAGAGAATTAAAATTAAAATATTACATTAAAGTTTATGGGCTATAGCTAGAAGTATTTAATTGGAAATTTATGGCCTTACATGCTTAAATAAAGAGAAGAAACATTGAAAATGAATAATATCAGCATCCATTTGAAGAAGTATGTTTGTGTATATATATGTATATATATGTGTATGTGTGTATATACATATATGTGTGTGTATATATATAAAATTGGATATAAAATGGATATAAAATTGAATATTTAATAAAATTATTAAATATTAAATCAGTCATCAAAAATGTCTTCACATGTGATAGTCCTGCTGAAATACAATTCCAACCATCGAGCTCTTCTATGTCCACACATCTTGCAAGCAAAGGTACTGACTAGATTTCTTCTGTACTTTTTTTCAAAATGTTTTTAGAGCAAACATCTTTGGAAGAAAGAAACAGTCTCCCTCCAGGGCAAAGAAAAGTCTTGTTTATTCTCTAATATGATAAATGTCATGTCTCTATCTTTGGTAAAGGTCAGGCAAGCTGACTACTTATTTTGAGATTTGGGTTCCCTAAACTTAGAGTGTCTCTCCTATGATGCAACCCACCTAGCCTTCTTCAGATTTTGAGGCTTGGGCAACCGGCGCAAATGCTGATCATTATCGCTGTAAGCGATACAGTCCTTTCTCTCTTACCTATGAGTCTCATATCCTCTGTCAGCATTCATAAAATTGTGACAGACTAATTTGTTAGCAAGGTAAAATCTCAGATCCTTCAGTTTCCCCAAGATATAAACAGTTTCACAGACTATCTCTCTAAACATTCAAGGAAGAAATACAGTTGACTCTCAAACAACATGGGTTTGAACTGCATGGGTCTACTTACGCTTGAATTTTTGTTAATAAATACTATAAATGTATTTTCTCTTTCTTTTGGTTTTCTTAAAAACATTTTCTTTGTTCTAGAAATGACTGTGATACTTTATTATATAATACATATAACATAGAAAATACATGTTAATGAATTGTTATCAGTAAGGCTTCTGGCCAACAGTTGGCTATCATACTGAGAACTAAATTTGCTCGTTACATCCTAGAGCTTTGTTCACTCAGATTTTAGTGTACGTTTTCTACTCCACTCCACTTTTATTTTTCATTTCCTTTCTTCAGTGTGGTTGACCATATTTTAAGTATTGCTTTAAGTAAAAGTATATGTGTTCGTATTATGTGAATGTAGATGAAATATCGGTTAATTGAGGAATAGAATAAACATTTTATCTAATATCTGAAATATTACCTTGATTATTCTTGACTATTGGCAAATTATTGTTTTTATCAGACTTTTTGGCAAACTTGCAAATCATGATGAAGATTAAACAGTTACTCAAAAAAATTCTCCTTCAGAATATAACTCATACTTCCTGCTTAAAATTTTACAATTCATAAAATGTTATCAACTACATATTTCATTTAGTTAGCATATTTAGTCAAATGTAGGAGAATAAGATAATTCAGTTTTTTCTCATAGGTATATATAAAGTTTCATTACATATTTATATCTATATATAAGTAAATAAAAAGAAAAAAGCAGTTATTAAAATATTTTCTTAATATAAAGCTTCTCATTAAAAGTAAACGTAAGAATTTAGATTATATTTGTGACAAAAATTCATCATCATCTTGTTTTTAAAGTCCAAAGTGAGACCTCATAATTAATAGATACTACTAAGCCTACTGAATGCAAATGATTTGGGTACTATAAAGGTGCTTCTTAATAGTTTAGTTTTTCTAATTCTCTAAATTGCCAACATTGCATCATATTACATTATTCCACACATTCAATATTCAAAAATTTAAAAAGTAAAATATTTAATAATCTACAAATCTCCACAGCGAATAAGAAGATTGGACAAAGCTATTATGATCATAAACATAATCTTGAGAAAAAATGATTATCTTGAATCATAATAATATTTAATCACAATGAAAAACAAATACGTAGAAAACCCAATTCTCAAAAATATTATTTAATGTCTAATATGCTTTTTTGAAAAATAAAGTATGTGAATGTAAATGAACTGAAAAAATAAAAAGGTTAGAATTTTGTTCTGATAAACTCTAGTGAACTCTCTAGAGCTATAATCCCCCCCTTTATATATATCTGGAATTTTTCTTAATCTGTTTTTACTTTACGAATGATCACAACAGTTGTAATATAAAATGTAAATGAATATTCAGAGTTTAGGTATTCATTTATATGACAATTCTAAATTCAGAGGACACACATAATTGTCTCTAGGCCAAGAAACTTTTTTTCTGAGATACCAACTGATGAATTTCACTCTTTATACTGAAATGCATTATATTTGTTCTTTACTGTTGTGTTAATATGGTATCTAGGCAGGCATACTAAATATATATACTAACAGAGCCTAATTCACTTTAAAAAGTAACTTTGCATTCACTGAATCATCTTTCTAAAATTGATTACTTTAGCCATTGTTAAATGTATCATTTTCAAAAAGTGCTAATCTCCCATATAAATTAATGACCTGAAAAATAGAACTTAAAAATAAAGCAGAGTTTGACAGACTGGAAAGAAACAGAAATGTTTCTGAAATTACTTCTACCAATTCTATATTTTAAAATAATAGAAGCAATTTTGTTCCTAGATTAAAATAAGTTTATGACTGGCTGAAAATTTATAATTTTTTTATTGTATTCAAAAAAAATGACACCTATGAAACAACTACCCAAATAATAATACCTACTGAAAATATGAATACATTAATGTAAAGAGACAGTGAGGAAAATTTCCAATTATTGAGGTGGAATGAAGTGGTCACATGAACATTTCCACATAAAATACTTATAAAATCTGAATGAAAACAAATTACAATAATACATTCTATAAAGTCATAAGAAGTATCCCAATGGTGATGGAAGTAGAAAAATTAACTCTTGAGAACTGCAAAAGGAAGAGCAAGAATTGTAATAACATAACATTCTTACTCAAGGAAGTCTCCAACCTCTATGACTACAGACATAGAAAAAAGTACAGCTTCAGCAGCATGGCCTAAGATGGCAAACGACAGAGATTAAGGCTAAAAAAAACAGCTGAAAATGTAACTGAAAAACCTAGAAGTAAGAGAACCTCAAAGTAAAACACTGCCCAAGCCCTTGGGCAACCTCTAAACTACATATGTGCAGGGGAGCAAAATAATTTCCAGCAAAAAAAAAGTAAATAGATAAATAGATCATAGAGAGATGATTGATAAATCTTATATAGATAGATGATAGATAGATGATATAGATTGGATAGATGATAGATGATAGATAATAATAATAATGATGATGATGATGATTAATAGATGATAAATGATTGATGGATGATTGATAGATGATAGATTAGATAGATAGATAGATAGATAGATAGATAGATAGACAGACAGACAGATAGATAGACAGACAAACATTAAAACAACCAAGAAAGAGGGTAGCAACTAGATAGAGCTAAATTGAGTGAAATTTGTGAAGGTGTTGATTTTTTTAACTGATTGTAGTACACAGCCTATGCACAGTTCAAGTAAAAGAATGCTGAAACCATTCTGGTTTGAGGTGACCGAGAACAGATCTTGAAGCTAGCAGAAGAGCTGCAAATTTAGAGTAGACTCACATAAGAAAGGGAAACAGAGATATAAGCCCCAAAATCTAAGTACAAGATTTGCCTACATCCTTGGATGACTCCCAAACTATGTAGACACAGATGGGTTGAGTGGTAAAAATAACTTTGCCACATTGCCATATTATGATAGCCTTAAGACAGTGTCAAGTAGAAGTCATGAGAGTGGATGTCCTTGTCTTTTTCCTCATCTTTAGGTGGAAGCATTTATTTTTTACCATTAAGTATGACATTAGCTGTAGGTTTTCATCAATGCATTTTATCAGGTTGGAGAAGTTTCTTTCTATTTTTAGTTTGCTAATAATTTTTATGATGAATGGATGTTGTATTTTGTCAAATGTTTTTACTACATGTATTGAGGTAATCACAAATTTTCTCTTTATTCTCTTAATAAAGTGAATCACATTGATTGATTTTTAAATCTTAAACCAACCTTGTATTCCTCGGATAAATTCCATATGGTCATGATGTATACTGTTAGAACTGTATTTGCTAATAATTTAAGAATTTTTGCCTCTCTATAATGAGATGTATTGCTCCATAGTTTCTCTTCTTGTAAAGTACTTGTTTGTTTTTAATGTCATGGTATATGGGCTTCATAAATTGTATTGAAAGAACTATCATCACCCCTTATCCTAAAGAGTTTTCAAAGCATTGATATAATTTCTTTCTTGAAATTGAAGAA
>NW_011888791.1:8348697-8350515 GCF_000151845.1 Pteropus vampyrus | reverse complement strand
GGATTAAAGACTTAAATATAAGACCTTAGCCCATAAAACTCCTAGAAGAAAACATAGGCAGTAAACTCTCTGACATTGCTCTTAGTAATATTTTTTTTCTGATATATCTCCTCTGGCTAGGGAAGCAAAAGCAAAAATAAACGAATAGGACTAGATCAGACTAAAAAGGTTTTGGACAGCAAAAGAAACCATTACCAAAAAAGACAATCTACCAAATGGGAAAATATATTTGTAAGTAATACATCCATTAAAAGGTTAATATACAAAATATATAAAGAACTCATACAACTTACCACCAAAAAAAATTTAATTAAAAACTGGGCATGTGACCTAAATTGACATTTCTCCAGAGAGGACATACAGATGGCCAATAAACATATGAAAAGATGCTTAATGTCACTAATTATCAGAGAAATGTAAATTAAAACCACAAAATATCCCTATTTTCATTGCATCATTATTTATAATAGCCAAGATATGGAAGCAACGTAAGTATTCATCTATAGGTGATTGGATGAAGATGTGGTACATAGATAAAATGAAATATTACTTGGCCTTTAAAAAAATAAAATCTTGCCATTTGTGGCAACATAAATAAACCTAAAGGGTATTATGTTAAGTGAAATAACTCAGTGAAAGACATACCATATGATTTCACTTATATGTGGAATCTAAAAATCAAAATAAACCAAACAGAAACAGACTCATAGATACAGAGAACAAACTAACAGTTGCCAGATAGGAGGGGAGTTGGGAGGGCTGAGTTAAAAAGATGAAGGAAAGGGATTAAGACATGCAAATTGGCAGATACAAAATAGCCATGGGGATGTAAAGTACAGTATAAGAAACATAGTTAATAATATTGTAATAGCTATGTATAGCGCCAGGTGGGTACTAGACTAATAGAGGGGATAATTTCCCGAGTTGTATGAATGTTTAACCACCATGCTGTACACCTGAAACTAACATAATATTGAATCACTATAATCTAAAATTTAAAATAAAATAAAATAAAAATATTATTTCTTTCTTAAATATTTGCTAGAATTCACCAGTGAAACGATCAGAAGCTGGAGTTTTCAGTTTGTCTTTTGGTGGAAAATATTTTAATTACAAATTCAATTTCACTTCTATATAACTTCAGATTTTCTACTCATTTTTGAGGGTTTTTTAAATGTCTTCCAATGTGTTTGTCCATTTAATCTAAATTTATAGATGTGTTGTCATAATGTTTATCATTATGACAACTTGCTTTTCTTTTCTTTTCATCTTTATTAGTCTAACTAGCGGTTTATCAATTGCTTCTCCTTTCTTTTTATCTTTATAAAAAGATATGCTTCTCCTTTCTTTTTATCTTTATCAGTCTAACTAGCGGTTTGTCAATTGTATTGATTTTTTTAAAGAAAATCACTTTTGGTTTAACTGATTTTCTTAACTTTCTCTTCATTCTCTATTTTATTGATTTTTCTCTTATCCTTGAGTGTTTCTATCATGCCACTTTAGAATAAATTTTATTTCCTTTTACAGATTCTTTTCTTGAGAATCTTACTTTAGTTATTTTAGACCTATCTTATAAGCATTTAGAAATAGAAATATCTTTCTAGGCACTTCTTTAGTTATAATTTGATATCGTATATTTTCAGTTTTATAAAGTCCAAAATATTTCTATTTTGCCTTGTGGTTTTTCCTCTGCCTCAGATGCTCCTTAGACATGTATTACTTAATTACCAAATACTTGAAAATTATTCAGGTTTAAATCTATTATTGATGTCTAAGTTAATTTTGTTTTGATCAGAGATCATACATCCTATGGTTTCA
>NW_011888791.1:8347399-8348647 GCF_000151845.1 Pteropus vampyrus | reverse complement strand
TCCAAAATATTTCTATTTTGCCTTGTGGTTTTTCCTCTGCCTCAGATGCTCCTTAGACATGTATTACTTAATTACCAAATACTTGAAAATTATTCAGGTTTATATCTATTATTGATGTCTAAGTTAATTTTGTTTTGATCAGAGATCATACATCCTATGGTTTCAGTATTTTTTAACTATTAACTTGTTTTATGGTCAATCACATGGTTCATTTTGGTGATTTTACCATGTAAGCTGTAAAAAAACTTCTACGTGGTGTAGTGGGTTTTATTTTTATTTTTATTCTTTTAAGTTTATTGGGGTAACATTAGTTAATACAATTATTTACTTTTTAGGTATACCTTTTAATTTGATATCTGTATATTCTATTGTGTGTTTACCACCCAAAGTCAAATTGCCTTCAGTTACCATATATTTGATCCTCTTTACCCACTTCAACCTCCCCTTACCCCCCTATATTTGACCCATTTACCCTGTCTACCTCTCTCCTCCTCCCCCACCCCCTACGCTCTGGTAACCACTAGTCTATAGTCCATGTCCATGAGTTTCTGTTTGTCCCGTTCATTTGTTGCATTTAGGTTTATATCCCACATATAAGTGATATCATGTGATTTTCAATTTTTTATCTGGCTTATTTCACTTAGCATGATTATCTCAAGGTCCATCCATGCTGTCGCAAATGGATGTATTTCATCTCTTCTTATGGCTGAGTAATATTCCATTGTATATACGCACCACTGCTTCTTTATCCAATTATCTATCATAGGACACTTCGGTTGCTTCCATGTCCTAGTCCCTGTGAATAGTGCTGCTATGAATATTGGTGTGCAAATATCTTTTTGGATATGGGTTTTCAAGTCTTTGGGGTAAATACCCAGTAGCAGGATTGCTGGATCATATGGTAGATCAATTCTTAGTTTTTCAAAGAACCTCCATACTGTTTTCCATGGTGGCTGTACCAATTTGCAGTCCCACCAGCAGTGCATAAGGGTTCCTTTTTCTCTGCATCCTCTCCAACATTTGTTATTACTTGTCCTGTTGATTATAGCTATTCTAACAGGTGTGGGATGGTATATCATTGTGGTTTTGATTTGCATTTCCCTAATAGCTAGCGATGTTGAACATACTTTCATATGTTTTCTGGCCATTTGTATGTCTTTTTGGGAGAAGTGTCTGTTCAGGTCCTCTGCCCATTTTTTAATTGGATCATTTGTTTGTTTGTTGTTATTGAGTTATATGAGTTCTTTG
>NW_011888791.1:8344536-8346419 GCF_000151845.1 Pteropus vampyrus | reverse complement strand
TTGGGTAACATGGTCATTTTAACTTTGTTATTCTTTCAATCCAAGAATACAAAATATCTTTCCATTTCTTTGTATCTCCTTCAATTTCTTTTAGCAGAGTTTTATAGTTTTCATGAAATAGGTCCTTCACATGCTTCATTAAATTTATTCCCAAATATTTTATTCTTTTTGGTGCAATTTCAAAAGGAATTATTTTTTCTACTTTTTCTGAAACCTCATTATTAGAGTATAGGAATACTATGGATTTTTGAACATCGATTTTGTATCCAGAAACTTTATTGTATTTGCTTATTGTTTCTAGTAGTGTTCTTGTGGAGTCTTCAGAGTTTTCTATATAGAGAATCATGTCATCTGCAAATAGTGACAGTTTGACTTCTTCGTTTCCTATTTGGATGCCTTTTATATCTTTCTCTTGTCTGATTGCACCTACTAGGACCTCCAATGTTATATTGAATAACAGTGGTGATAGTGGACAGTCTTGTCTTGTTCCTGATCTTAGAGAGGTTTTTAGTTTTTCACCATTAAGTATAATGTTGGCTAAGGGTTTGTCATAAATGGCCTTTATTATGTTAAGATACTTTCCTTCTATACCAATTTTGTTAAGTGTTTTTATCATAAATGGATGCTGTATCTTGTCGAAGGCTTTTTCTGCATCTATTGATATGGTCATATGATTCTTATTTTTTAATTTGTTTACATGGTGTATCACATTAATCGATTTACAAATGTTGAATCATCCCTGTGCCTCTGGGATGAAGCCCACTTGATCGTGGCATATAATCTTTTTTATATGTAGCTGTATTCAGTTTCCTAGTATCTTATTTAGGATTTTTGCATCGGTGTACATGAGAGATATTGGTCTGTAGTTTTCTTTTTTGTGTGTTATCTTTACCAGGTTTTGGTATCAGGGTAATGTTGGCCTCATAAAATGAGTTGGAAAGTATAGCCTCCTCTTCGATTTTTCTGGAAGAGTTTGAGGAGAATAGGTATTAAATCTTATTTGAATGTTTGGTAGAATTCACTGGTGAAGCCATCTGGTCCTGGACATTTACTTTTTGGTAGGATTTTGCTGATTGTTTCAATTTCCATACTGCTGATAGGTTTACTTAGATTTTCCGTTACTTCTTGATTCAGTCTAGGAAGTTTGTATATTTCTAAGTATTGGTCCATTTCTTCCAGGTTATTAAATTTTGTATTATATACTTTTTCATAGTATTCTTTCATGATCCTTTGTACTTCTGTGATGTCAGTCATAATTTTCCCTCTTTCATCCTTGATTTTGTTTATTTGTGTCTTTTCTCTTTTTTTCTTTAGTGAGTCTAGCCAGGGCTTTGTCAATTTTACTAACCTTCTCAAAGAACCAACTCTTTGTTTCATTTATTTTTTCTATTGTTTTTTGTTTGTTTGTTTGTTTTCAATTTCATTTATTTCTGCTATAATTTTGATAATTTCTTTCCTTCTACTGACTTTAGGCTTCATTTGTACTTCCTTTTCTAGTTTTTTAAGATGAAGCGCTAGGTTGTTCATTTGGCTCATTCTTGTTTTTGGAGATAGGCCTGCAATGATATGAACTTTCCTCTTATGACTGCTTTTGCCGTGTCCCAAAAGTTTTGATATGTTGTACTATCATTTTCATTCATTTCTATGTATCTCTTGATCTCTCTTTTTATTTCTTCCCTGACCCAGTTATTCTTCAGAAGTATGTTGTTTAATCTCTATGTATTTCTGGTTCTTCCTTTTTTCTTTTTGCAGTTGATACCTAGTTTCAAAGAATTATGATCAGAGAATATGGTTGGTATGATTTCAACCCTCTTATATTTGTTGAGGCTATCTCTGTGTTCCAGTATGTGGTCGATTCTTGAGAATGTTCTGTATGCACTAGA
>NW_011888791.1:8336897-8343416 GCF_000151845.1 Pteropus vampyrus | reverse complement strand
TTTAATCTCTATGTATTTCTGGTTCTTCCTTTTTTCTTTTTGCAGTTGATACCTAGTTTCAAAGAATTATGATCAGAGAATATGGTTGGTATGATTTCAACCCTCTTATATTTGTTGAGGCTATCTCTGTGTTCCAGTATGTGGTCGATTCTTGAGAATGTTCTGTATGCACTAGAGAAAGAATGTATAAGCAGCTGTTTTGGGATGGAAGGCTCTGTATATGTCAATGATGTCCAGTTGGTCTAATGTATCATTTAAAGATATTATTTCCTTATTGATTTTCTGTTTGGATGATCTCTCTATATCCGACAGAGGGGTATTTAGGTTCCCTACTACAATAGTGTTTTGGTCTGTTTCTCCCTTTAGTTCTGTTAGTAATTGCTTTACATATTTCGGGGCTCCCTGATTGGGAGCATAGATATTAATAAGTGTTATGTCTTCTTGATGCATGATTCCCGTTATCATTATGAAGTGTCCCTCTGTATTTTTCTTTACCTTTTTTATTTTATTAAGTCTATTTCCTCTGATATTAGTACCACTACTCCTGCTTTTCTCTGAATGCCATTTGCTTGAAATATCATTTTCCACCCTTTCACTTGGAGTCTATATTTGTCTTTGGAGCTGAGATGTGTCTCCTGGAGGTAGCATATGGTTGAGTTTTGTGCTTTTTTGTTCTTGAGTTCAGTCCATTTACATTGAGGGTCATCATTGAAATATTAGATCTTCTTATAACCATTTTATCTTTTGCTTTCTGATAGCTCAGTGTTTCCATTGCTTCCTTGTCCTTGTGTTTCTGTTTTCTTTATTTTGGTTGACTTTTGTGGGTTTCCCCTCTGGTTCATCTTGTTTTGTGTTATATATTTCAATTTTGAATCTTTGATGTGTGGTTACCATTACAAATATGAAAAGGATAGTTTACATATATACGGTCAACCATTTTCTTCTGCATGTGCCTTATCTCCATTCCCTACTGTGAATTTGGATCTTTGCATCATCTTCTTTTCAGTCATTGTTATCTCAATTCGCCGCTATGTATGCTGAACATTCATTACTATCTCGCTATAGCAATTCTCTTATTATTTAAGCTTTAATGCTCTGTTCTTAGTAAGGATTGCATTCATCTGCTTCTATTTGCCTGATAGTCACTTAGCTCTTAATTATGTATTTTTCTTTTTTTGTCATTTTATTTTAGGTGAGCTGACCCCTTTCAGTATTTTCTGTAGTGCAGGCCTCATAGTGGAGAATTCCCTCAATTTTTGTATGTCTGGAAAGATGTTTATTTCTCCTTCATATCTAAAGGAGCACTTAGCTGGATACATTATTCTAGGCTGGTAGTTCCTTTCACTTAATAGTTTAACTATTGGATTCCATTCCTTTCTGGCTTGTAAGGTTTGTGCTGAGAAGTCTGGGAATAATCTAATGGGTTTTCCTTTATAAGTTACCATTTTCTTCTCCCTGGCTGCTCTGAGAATTCTATCTTTGTCATTGATTTTTGATAACTTTAATACAATGTGTCGGTGAAGGCCTTTTGGGGTTGAGATAATTGGGTGTTCTGTTGACTTCTTGAATGAGCTCCAGCTCATTCCTTAGATTTGGGAAATTCTCTTCCACTATTTGTCTGAAGATGCTTACTCGTCCCTGCTCTTTTTCTTTGCCTTCAATAATGCCCATTATTCTTATATTTCCTCTCCTGATGGTATCAGCTAGTTCTTGAATTTCTCTTTCATTATTTTCTTCAGTTTCTCTCTTCTTCTCTATTTCTAGATTTCTGTCTTCGATATCACTGATCCTTTCCTCCACTTGGTCAACTCTATTTCCCAAGCTTGCTATTTCATTTTTCAACTCTTGCAGGGTTTTTTTTGTTTTGTTTTGTTTTGTTTTTATCTCCGGAAGATCTATTCTGTTCTTTTGGAGGGTTTTAATCTCCTTGCTCTACTCATCTAGTTGTTTTTTCAATTCCTGAAATTGTTGATATGACTCGTTTCAGAACTGAATATTTTCAGAAATACCATCCTGTATTCTCTGTCATTGAAGTTGCATATTTCTATGTCTGTAAGCTTATTTTCTGGAGATTTTTCTTTTTCTTTCTGAGATTCCTTGTCATCTTGGTTGTTCATGGTGTTTAATGGACTCTTTCTCCACCTGGGCATTAATGGAAGTGTATTCTGCTTTTTTTCCAGAAAGATTTATTATACAAAGGTCTCTCTTTAGCCTGCTGCAAAGACGGCACTTTTCTTTTGGTTTTCAGTAGGTGGCATCTAAGCTTCTTGGATCTCTGCTTTATATAAAGCCCCTGGGGTACCGCGGTGATTGGTCTCGGAGGGTATGGGAGAAGGGGCCCTCTGGTTTGAGAGTTGGGTGCTGCGGCTCAGCCTCAGTTTTACAACCACGTCCGGTAAAAATCAACTGTTGTTTCTCTGTGGTTCTGTCTCACTTCTCTGCTTTCTGCCCTGATGACTTGGCCTTGCCACCAGCTGCATGGAACTCACAGAACTTCTAGGCAGGCTGTTCAGGGAAGTCGCCACATCTTCTCCCCTCCCCCTCCTCCTGCAGGGGGCTCCAGAGGCTGGAAGAGGCAGCATTTGTGGCCTAAAATATGATCTACCCTAGATTCCCCTGGGGCTTCACTCTAAAAAGAGGCAGAAAAAATTATAGCCAATTACCACACAGGTCCTCAACAAATTGTGGAAGTGCTTCTCAATTCTGGCTGCATGTTAGAAGCAGTTGGGAAGCATTTAAAAGCTCCAGATACCTGGGCCCATCTAAAGTTAATTAAATAAGAACCTCTGATGAAGAAAGAGATGTACTTGGAGAAACAAAGGAAAATATGTCTGTTTCTCAATATTAATTCTGGCTTTGGTGCTCCATGAATGGCAGAGATCCTGCTCATGTATTAAGATTATACCAGAGAAACAAGTAGTCTTTATAGGTGAAAGGTCATGTGATATGCCAAAAGATAGCAATCTTCAGAAACATTCTCGGGTCTATGTGTAACACTAAAGCCACTGAACCAGTTCAAGAGATCAGTCAGTGGTGACTTAGTAGCACCTCTCTGATATGCTTTAAGATCCCTGAGACTATTATACAATCTTATTGGGGGAGGACCCTAATAGTGACAGATTGAATTCCTGACATTTTGCCAGGATGGTAGCTTAAAATCGGATTTAATTTTATTTAAATGTGAAAGATATTTTTAAAAAACTAGAATTGGATCTAATGAATATTGCTAAAATACCAAGAGTTAAAGGAATTCACAATTCATACTGCTATGCAAATTTATTCTATATGCAAAATCCTACTATTTCTTTCCAGGTTCCAAATACTATTACTACTTTGCTGGCATATAATTGCTCATAGTCATCTCCTATTATCCTATGTATTTTTGTGATATAAGTTATAATGTCTGCCTTTTCATTTATAATTTTGAGTCTTTTTCTTTTCTTGACAAAAGGTTTACCTTTCAAAAGAATCGAGTCTTAGTTTTGTTAGCCTTTTCTACTGTATTTCTGTTCTCCATTTTATTTATTTCTGCTGTAATTTCTATTGTCTTTCTGCTAACTTTATAGGTTTTCTGCTAACTTTAGGGTTTTTTTTTTTCTAGTTTCTTGAGGTATGAAGTTAGATTATTTGAGCGCTTTCTTTTTACATAATGTATGGATGTATAGCTATAAACTTTCCTCTTAGAACTGCTTTTGCTGAATCCCATAAGTTTTGATATATGCTTCCATATCATTTGTTACAAAATATATTTTGATTTATCTTTTGACTTCTTTGACCCATTAGTTGTTCAGAAGTTGCTTAATGTCCACATATTCATGAATTTTTGAGCTTTTTAATTCCTAGTTTCATACCACTGTAGTCAGAAAAAAATATTCTATATGATTCCCATCTTCTTGAATTTAAGATTTGTTTTGTGGCCTAAAATATGATCTACCCTAGAAAATGTTCTATGTTCTTTTGAGAAGAATGTATATTCTGCTGCAGTTGGATGAAATGTTCTGTATATGTTGTTAGGTCAATATCATTTAAAATGTTTTTTCAAATTCACTGTTTACATATTGATTCTCTGTCCCGATAATTTATCCGTTGTTAAGAGTGCAGTATGAAAGTCTCCAGCTATTATTGTATTGCTGTTTATTTCTACTTTTAGTTCTGTATTTGCTTTATATAAATAGGTGCCCCATTGTTGATGTAATGACCCCTTTATAATTATATAACATCTTTATTTCTTGTGACCATTTTTATCTTAAAGTCTATTTTGTCTGATATAATTATAGCTACCCCTGTAGTTTTCTTTCTGCTACCATTTGCTTTGAGTAGCTTTTTCCATTCCTTCACTCTCAGTGTATGTGTGCTCTTAAGGTGAAATAAGTCTGTTATAGGCAGCATAATATTGGATTTTTTAAAATCCATTCAGTGATTCTATGTCTTTCGATAGGAGAATATAATCCATTTTTGTTTAAAGTGACTATTGACAGGTTAGGACTCAGTATTGCTATTTTGTTATTTTCTGATTATTTTATAGATTCTTTCTTCCTCCCCTCCTCTCTTGCTGTCTTCCTTTCTGATTTGATGACTTTTTGTAGCAGTATGCTTTGACTCCTTTATCATAATCTTTTGTGTAGCTACTATAGATTTTTCCTTTGTAATTACCATGAGGCTATGTAGAATATGTTATTAACCTTGTTTCTAATATTTCTCACAGCCTTCATAATAAAATTCAAATTTTCTACCCAACACTTGCAAAATTATTCATGATCTGGCTGTAACAACTCTACAGCTTCATCTCACCCTGTCACATACTATAAATGCTTTACTCCACATTATATCAAATGTTCCAGAACCATTCTCTCTTCTCAAAGCACTTTTCTCATGTTTTCTCTGCTTTGAAAAGTCTCTTTACATCATTATTTATTAGGTCAACTCCTACACATACATTAAATCTAAGTAAGAGTGTTACTTCTTCCCAGAAACCTTCCCTGACAAACTAGATTTATAGTATAAACTCTACCAGTTATGGTCCAATATGCATCCCTTATGGTGTCACTTATCACACTACATTATAATTGTTTATTTACCTGCATCTTCCCATTACACTGAAAGTTCAGGGATACTAGGTTCCATCTCTACCTAGGTCACAGCCATATCATAAGACCTAATAGAAAGCTTTCAATAAATGTTGATTGATATAGCAGTTCAATCATACTTCATGTGCGCTTTCATATTGGAGGTTAATATTTCATTGGGATATATAAAACTGTAAAGCAAATATATAGTTAAATATCCAACTGTCATAATAACTATAATTTCTATAATTCAATGCATTTTCCAAACTGTCTTTTATGCTGGAGTGAATATGACATGAGTTTCGAAAGTGGAAGAACTGGACTCAAATAGAGAATTATATTTAAAAGGTAAGAAATTTTCACTACATTATCTAGATATAGGAAGTACTAGTGGTTAGATATAGGAAGTACTAGTGACAAAATTACAAATAAGATATTGTTTATGTCCTCAAGAACTTAGATCTGAATCCACTGATATTTGTAACTGTGTGTCATTAGGTTCAATTACTTACATATTTTGAATCTCAATTTTCTAAAGTTTTATTATGGGAACTATATCTTACTGTATAAGCTCTAATGTACTGCAAAAAGGCGTGGTACATAATAAATGGTTAATAAGTATATGTGTAAAAAGAATGAATAAATAAATATATAAAACAGCATATACCTCCTCTCTGAAGCATAATGAAAATTAAGAAAATGCATTAAAATACTTAATATAGACATGTATATTAAGACAATTGAATTTTATAAATACCATTAAAGAAATATTAACAAAATTGAAAAGGGGCACCAAAGATGGAATGGAATGATGGGTTCTCTGCTAGGGAGGTAGTGAAAGATACAGAAAAGACTTTATAGACAAAGTTGATCAAACTCAGTGTTAAAAGTATTTTACAGAAGGATGGTGCTAAAGGCTTTTCTCAATTGAAGGATCAGTGTTATTAACAGAAAAAAAGAAAAGCCAAATGACAAAGGCAGAACTTTTTTGTGCTAATATTATAGAGTTTAGTCTGTGTCTAATATTATCTGATTTTAATTTCTGAATAATCAGTCTGGCAACAGAGTGGAGAATGTATTAGAGAAAGACAAAACTCAAAAAAGAGAAACTAATTTTGAGACTCTTGTAGTAATTCAGGCACAATATGATAGATGCTTTAATTATCAGTAGCTCTAGGGATAGAAATGAAAGGCCAGATATGATAGATAATATAGAAGTTGAATCTATAAAACTTGGTGATTGAATGGAGTAAAGAATGAAGGATAGGGAGGTGTCTATTATGAATCTAGAAAATAGGAAGTTATTGATGGTTTTTAACTAAGGAGTGAAAGGACCAGATTTGTATTTTTTAAAAATCATTCTGATAAATGTATTTGGGAAAGAGGAGAAACAGGAGGTAAGGAAGCAAATTAAGAGACAAATGCAATATTTCAGATAAAACTTGTTGGTAAC
>NW_011888791.1:8333359-8335257 GCF_000151845.1 Pteropus vampyrus | reverse complement strand
ACACACACACACACACACACACACACACACACACACACACACATATATATGGCTAGGGAATATATAAAAGAATTTCTGACCACATTAAGGAAACAAATGAATTTGGAGACATTGATTTATAGAGGTAAAAATCTGCCACAATTTTGAGCAATGTTTAAATATCTAGGACTGTCCAGGAAAACACAATTCATTCCAAGACTCATCTAGGATTGGTGTTTTCCAGGGTAGTGCAGTGGAGTTACAATGATACAAAATCTCAGAAGATATTGGTAAAAGTTTTAAAGTGATGAAAATGGCATTTGAAACTGAAGAAGGAAGTGAAGAGTAAAGATACTAACAACAGAGAAAAAAAAATATAGAATGGGCATCTCCCATGAGTCCAATAAAAAAGATATTTGAATTAATTTAATAAAAGTAGAGTATACGAAGTTGTGGCTATAGGACATTTAAATAAGCAAAATAGCTTAATTTAAATAAATGAATTCCTACTGATATTTCCAACTTTTATGTAGAGTAGTATATAATATTCATCCAGAAATTCCCTCTCTATGTCAATTTAGGCAGCTCCTTATTTAGCTATTGTGTAAAGTCAATCAAGCTCATGTCATTTTTAAGAACCTATTAAAAACCAACTGGAGTGCTCTTTTTAAAAATTGTCTTACTATTGATTTCCACTTCTTCCAAACATAGTATACATTTTCTTGATGAAATAAATTAATTTGGTTCAACTTTAACTTCAATGAAAAATTGAATAACAGACCAGAAACAAAATGAAAAGCAACTTAGTATATTTGCTATAATTGATGTTATCACTCACACCTTTCTTGACACATTGCCAAGAAAGAAAACATGCTGACATTCTTGAATTCTTGTTTGATCACAGGCATGGAATTTATATAAGAGATAATCACAGGAAGCCCACTTTTTCATTCTTCTTGCTCTCAAAAATCCAAAAGTCATTGAATTTAAGACTGTGCTAAACTGGATTGAAATTGAGAAAACCATTTTATAGCTCATTTGCCAGGGAGAAAAACTTTGAGGTTCACAGATAACCTTTTATCATCTTCTATTCTTTTGAAATAATGTGTTTTCCACCTTCATGCACATAATGTTTCCCCAATTTCAGTAAAAAAAGTGTTCAGTCTATAGTGTAGCCTTTTTGAGAGGGCAACGGGGAGAGGTTAAAAAAAAATCTAAGAAACCACAGAAATCTATTTAAATCCAGTACTAATATTCATCTTTAATCTTGGAGGTCTCTGTATGACTCTTTTCCATTATCATGGGTTTTGAAATACACGAAGATAAAAATAGAGTCCTTATTTCAAAATCTAGAAAATACCCTGGTGTATCTAAAGCTTAATTATTTTTTTATTAATGGGAACATAAGGTATATTACTAAAAATAGTTCATCTAAAGTGCTCATTTTAGCTGTTAGCTAAAATCTTGTCTACCACTGGCTCTTTAGCTAAAACTACCTGGAAACAGAACGCATCTTTCTCATTTTGGTCTCTCATCTTAAGGCAGTGATGAGTAGAAAAAGAAAAAACTGACCTGTAAGTTGTCCTGGTCCATAAAATGTCTCTCCCTTTTCCCTATTCCTGAAGAGCCACTATAACAAAAGGCAAAAGTAAGAGGAAACTTAGGACTCGCTTAAAAAAAACTTTTTAAGGATGTATTTTCAAGTCAATATTAGTTTTTCCATTCATTTTGATAAATGCCAAATCCATGCATGTAAGAGTTTCTCAACCTCTATTTTTCAGTCCGTGATGTTTGTGAAGTGGGGGGCACTGTCTCCTTTTGTTGACCTTTAATCTTTTCCTGGCTGAGTGATAGATCCTCATTACAAGTTGTTAACAGAGAGGTTGTTTTGATGAATTTTATAATTCTCTCCCCAACAT
>NW_011888791.1:8324492-8332532 GCF_000151845.1 Pteropus vampyrus | reverse complement strand
TGTGATTTACAAACTTAAAGCTAGGTTTTTAAATCATTGTTCAAGTCATTGGTGGAAAATCTTTTAACATCAGTTAAAATCTTTTAACATCTGTATAAATTTTTGACGGTGAAAGTAAATGACTGCTGCTACATTGTGACGAAACTACCTAAAGTTAATTTCACATAATGATTTGTGATAAGTGGTCCACAGTGTTAAAAGCAGAATTTTTATAAATGCATTCTAGGTCAACAAGTGTCCAAAATATCCGTATTAAAAAATTTAAAAAAGAGTATATCATATGGCAAACAAATGAATTTTTTTCCAACTGCTTCAGAAAAATTGCTTTGGGTTAACTTCAATAATTTTCTTTCAATATGGTCCACTGTGTCTTAGCCCTCCCACAGAGTTCAAACCAAGTCAAAACTTCTTAATAGCAGGCACTTGAAAAACAAAAATAAGCCTATTCAGAGAGCACATGGATGAAAGGGATAAGTAGAAGTAATGTCAAGTATCTAGCTTCCAACACCTCATGCCTGGCACCTGAGTAGACGGCTTACTCGGGTCTCCTACTCAGAATCAATGCCCATACATATTTTCTATGGATCCTATGGGCATACTGCAGCTTCATGCATTCCTGTTTTGCTATCTCAATTAAGCTAAAGAAAAGTGTTTGGGTATCAGGTGAGCCCATCAACAAGGTGGATATAATCGCCTCTCAAGTAGTGCTAGCTTGTGGCCTGAGCTTGTGACTTCTTTAGTGTCTCTCCTCTCAATTCTTCTCTATCAGTGCTTAATCACCTTCCCATTGCTCTCCCTTTTCAAAGTGGAGGCATATTTCCCATTAATTTATGTTCTTAAAACTCAGTCAGAAAGATAAGGATTTGGACATTATTGGCTCAACCTCTTTGTCTATTATATTGACTGTCTAATCCTATGAAATAATACAATTTCAGCTTTTCCTCCCACAAAGGAAGAAAACCATATTCAAAATAAGAGTCAAACACAGGATCCCAAGTTTAAATAATTATAAGTAGAACTTCAATATGTATCTGCTATATTAATAACCATATGTTTTCCATTATTCAGATCTCTTTGTACTCAGAAATATATTACTTAAAATGCAAATGTTTAATGTTGCATGAAGGGAAATCTCTAAGCAATGACTTAATGATCAATTTCACCTAGTAATCTTGAAACACTGTTATAGCAACAATAGTATGTTCTTGCAATGATATCTACATAGCCAAATTTTCTTTTTATCATGTAAGCATTTTGTTTCTCCAGGCACTAAAAATGATGCAGCTTAGTTGCTTTTTTAATGTTATTTTCCTTACGATAGTAAGGAAGTACAGTTCTGTCTAAGATTCAAGAAATTCTAGAGGATAAGGGTCAGAAGAAAATAAGAACCACATATACTGAAGACAAAGAACCACTAAATCTTGAAAATGCATTTTGACCAGATATTGCCCAATTCGACATGTACTACCACTCCACCTTTGAACATGCTTAGCAAAATCTAGTGTCAGTAACAATGCTAAGATACCAGCATCTTGCACACACAAACTCCCTAAGAAGCCATACCCAGATTGAAACTAGGCAATCTTTTATATTCTACATTATTACAAGAACATTAATTTAAATTGAGGCAGCATAGCATAGTAGAACTGACACGATAAAACACTTAAGCTTTTGACCCCTTGATTACAATAAACCTCCAGATTCTCACTTGTAAAACAATGATAATAAGAGTATAAATCTCATAGGATTTTTTCTGAGGATTAAATGAGTTATTGCAAGTAAAGCACTAAATAAAGTAAAAGGGCAAATACTATAAAAAAATGCTTCAATGGTAGCTATTAATATTAATATTTCTTTGTTTCTTTTATTATATTGGCACTGGGTAAAGAACAGTGTATAAATAATAGAGACAAAGCTAGTGGAATTTATATATTTGTGAGAACATTTAACATTTTCTCATTAACATCATTCCAAGATAAACAACCTACAGGAATCAGTGATATTTTCACAGTCTACTACATTTTTTTTCATATATATCTTCATGTGAAATCCTATATCTCTACAAAAACAACTGCCCGCCCATGTTTGGTAAACTCTGTTCTGCCAAGGGATTATTCTTACTGGTATTTCATAAGACCATTAATTCATTATACTAACCATTCAAGTGAATTTAATATAAAAGAAACGGAAGAAAGGAAGGAAGGAAGGAAGGAAGAAAGAAAGAAAGAAAGAAAGAAAAGCAAGCAAGCTTGAGTACCTGGATGAGCAAAGATCTGTGTGGAAATGGGAGGTTCTGTAAGTCTATAATATTTAAGAACAGCACTAAAAATAAAATTCAAAGATGCTGTATGCTTTTTCTGAAATGTCAACATATACTGATTAATTCTCATAGGCATACTTAAAAAAATAAAAACAGAAAAAGTAAAGATATTTCCTAACATCCCAGACTCAGAGTTACAGTAATCAACATGCTGGAAAAGTAGGATGAACACCAAAATGATGTGACTACATGATAAATAACTCTTCTGTTACAAAGAAACATAGATATTGATAAATTAAAAAAAATTAAAATCATAATTACAGAAAAAATGATTGAATAGCTAATAAAGACATGAAGAAATGCTTAAACTAATTTTTAAATGAGAAATCCAAATTAAAACAATGTGATATAATTTCATGTATACCATAATAGCAAAATTTAAAATGCTAGATAGCATAAACTATTGGAGAGAATGTGGAATTATTGAAAAGTTCATACGGTTCGATGGTAATGCAGAATGTACAGCTATTCTGGAGAGCAGTTTGAGAATACTCAGTCAGAATAAGTATATGAATATCTGAGAACCAGCAATCTTGAGCATATATCCAAGAGAAATTGCCCAAAACTTCAAAGTGATGATTACTGCATCATTGTTTATCATGGTAGAGGAAGTTGGAGGCAATTAGGATGGCCATTACTGGGAAATGGACATGAAAACATGGTGGATGCAAAACACAGAATATTAGAAGGCTGTGAGAAGCAATGGTCTAGATATAAAGGTAAATTAATAGTTCATAGAAACACTGCTATGGAAAATAATTACAAGAGACCTATAACGTAACTTATAAAAATACAAACCTATAAAATAACATGTATTTTCCAAGAATATACACATATAAGGGAAGGATACATAATAATTACATTAGATTAGAAGAATCACCTTTCAAGATGGTTGTGAGAAAGACAGTATAAGAAATGGAGAGTTAAGAGATTTTAAAAACATAAAAAAGGCTGTTTTACATTTCTACTGCTATATAACAAATTATCACAAATTTAGCATCTCACAGTTTCTACATATTGGAAATCCAGACAGGGCTCAACTGAATTCTCTGTACAGGGTCTCACAAAACTAAATCGGGTTGACAGCTGAGGCCAGGGTCTCATTTGAGGCTCAGTCTTATTCTAAGCTAATATGTTATTGACAGACTTAATTTTCCTCACAGTTATATGTCATGAATTGCATCTTTATGACTATCAGAAGAGCATCTCTGATGTTTCATCTTCTTTTAAAGGTCTTGCCTGATTAGATCAGGCCCACACAGAACAATCTCCTCTTTGATTAATTCAAAATTAATTGATTAATAAGCTAATCGAGGGAGTATTAATCTATCATATTCACAGGTCCTGTTCATCTTCAAGATAATTGGATTAAACAATATATGCACATAAAGATTTTAACTATAATTTTATAATTTTCAAATATATATTTTAGAAGTATATCAAACAGATAAAAATGAATATATAGAATATTTAAAAATCATTAATATGTTTGATTTAATAAACATATCAGAGAACTTTGCCCCGGAAATTGGAGTATAAAATATTTTTTAAAAGACATGCAGTGCAAATTTGAAATGAAAGAAAAAACTAAAACTTGCATAATTATTGACATCAGAAAAAAATAGACCATATTAGATATCTACTAATAACACTTTGATTAAATCTAACTGAAGTATTATTTACTGCAATTAGAAAGCAAGAGAAAGGAATGGGTAAATGCTGTGCTCCGCTCCTCCCATGACCACATCAAAATTATGAACAAAATTATAAACAACAGAAAAACCATCATCGAGAATCACCTGAAGTCTAGCTAAACAAAAGTCTTGTACCTAGGATGTACAGAAGAAGCCACCTCATGATGGATATGAGGGACAGAGACTCAGAATGGGCTTGTCCTACACCCATGTGTGGTGGTTAAAAATTGGGAGGGATATCTGGCTGTGGAGGTCCCCCTGAGAAGTAAGAGTGGCTGAAGTATGAGGCGATCCTCTTAAAGAGCCCATAAACCAACTTACTGCCTGACAGACTCACTCACTCTGAGCTCCTGTGCTTGAGCAGCAGCTCAAAAAGTGACAGAGACATATGGGGAAAAACAATCGTCTGGCCTTAGAAAGAGGGCTGCAGCAGCAGCTTTCTTCCAAACAGAAGTGCTGGCAGAATCTACTGTTCCTTTGTTGAGCTTCCCCAACCCAGCCCGCATGCACAGGTAGGTACCATATCTGAGTCTTTATCAACCTAGCTAACAGTGATCGCCCGATCCTCATGATTCCCCGAGACCCCACCCATCCAACTTCTGGGCTTACCCAAGGTGCTTTCAGTGGCTTTTTCATGTAAACAGCCTGTCTCGAGTCATACTACAAACTTTCTTAAAATCTCTCAAAGGTTCACAAATCTCAGACAAACAGCATGTGGTCTCAGTGTACCCCATACCTCTTGCTAAGCAATCTCAAGCCCTGCACTAGGAGTAGGTGACCTCAGTTTTCAGCTTAGCGATTCCCAGCACTTCCAAACTGAGCACAAGCATCAACCATCTGCAGATCACTTTGTAGCTCAAACCAAGTGGCCCCAAGGAGGACACAGGCAACAGATGACTTTGGCATGCACCAGAGCCCCTCCCATGAGGCCCCAGAACCAACACACGTAGTGGCCAGCTTCAAACTATACCGCCCAACCACCTACACAAACGACACACCCAAAGGGAAGACTCGGCAAGCATGAAACTTTGCTAAAGTAAATCTTGCTCCATAGGGTTGGTCACTACACCATAGTTCCTCCAACATAGTCACAGCTAGTCCTCACGACCAATCAGCCTAAGGATCAATCCCTCTCATTGACATGTAAAAGCAATCAAGGCTCAACTACAACAGAAGGGCACATACAACCCACACAAGGAACATACCTGGAACACCCAGCTTCAGGGATAGTGCACCACTGGGCCCCATGAGGCACCTACTACATAAGGCCACTCTACCAAGACCAGGAGACATAGCAGGTCTACCTAATACATAGAAACAAACACAGGGAGACAGCCAAAATGAGGAGACAAAAATACATGTTCCAAATGAAAGAACAGAACAAAACTCTAGAAAAAGACCTCAAAATTAAGACTACAACCTACCAGATGCAAAGTTTCAAAACACTGGTTATAAAGATGCTCAATGACCTTAGGAGAAGAGTAGATGAACTCAGTGAGAACTTTAACAAAGAGATAGAAAACATAAAAACAGAGATAGAAACATAAAAAAAAAAGTCATTGATACAGAGAGCAAATTGATGGTATTAGATGAGAGGTTGGTTAGGGGACTGGGTTAAAAAGGTAAAGGAGACATACTAATCACATTCTTTCCAAATTTCTGACTAACCAGCCAACCTGTAATCTAGTGCCAAAAAACCTCTGTAGATTTATACTCAGACTGTCTCTCCTTCCATGTGATTGACCAACCAAATATACTGTCAGTCTTATATTTCTGCCTATTTGAAGGATTTTCCTTCATTCCAACCAGCCATGAGAGAATAAAAAATGTAGTAGTCATATTCTTCTAATTTTCACCATATTACCATGCAGACCCATCAATATTCTAAGCTCATACTGTTTTTTATTCTTTAACTAGCTAGAGTTGCAATGTGAGTTGAAGGAAAAGTGGCCCCATACCTCTTGCTAAGCAATCTCAAGCCCTGCACTAGGAGTAGGTGACCTCAGTTTTCAGCTTAGCGATTCCCAGCACTTCCAAACTGAGCACAAGCATCAACCATCTGCAGATCACTTTGTAGCTCAAACCAAGTGGCCCCAAGGAGGACACAGGCAACAGATGACTTTGGCATGCACCAGAGCCCCTCCCATGAGGCCCCAGAACCAACACACGTAGTGGCCAGCTTCAAACTATACCTCCCAACCACCTACACAAACGACACACCCAAAGGGAAGACTCGGCAAGCATGAAACTTTGCTAAAGTAAATCTTGCTCCATAGGGTTGGTCACTACACCATAGTTCCTCCAACATAGTCACAGCTAGTCCTCACGACCAATCAGCCTAAGGATCAATCCCTCTCATTGACATGTAAAAGCAATCAAGGCTCAACTACAACAGAAGGGCACATACAACCCACACAAGGAACATACCTGGAACACCCAGCTTCAGGGATAGTGCACCACTGGGCCCCATGAGGCACCTACTACATAAGGCCACTCTACCAAGACCAGGAGACATAGCAGGTCTACCTAATACATAGAAACAAACACAGGGAGACAGCCAAAATGAGGAGACAAAAATACATGTTCCAAATGAAAGAACAGAACAAAACTCTAGAAAAAGACCTCAAAATTAAGACTACAACCTACCAGATGCAAAGTTTCAAAACACTGGTTATAAAGATGCTCAATGACCTTAGGAGAAGAGTAGATGAACTCAGTGAGAACTTTAACAAAGAGATAGAAAACATAAAAACAGAGATAGAAACATAAAAAAAAAAGTCATTGATACAGAGAGCAAATTGATGGTATTAGATGAGAGGTTGGTTAGGGGACTGGGTTAAAAAGGTAAAGGAGACATACTAATCACATTCTTTCCAAATTTCTGACTAACCAGCCAACCTGTAATCTAGTGCCAAAAAACCTCTGTAGATTTATACTCAGACTGTCTCTCCTTCCATGTGATTGACCAACCAAATATACTGTCAGTCTTATATTTCTGCCTATTTGAAGGATTTTCCTTCATTCCAACCAGCCATGAGAGAATAAAAAATGCAGTAGTCATATTCTTCTAATTTTCACCATATTACCATGCAGACCCATCAATATTCTAAGCTCATACTGTTTTTTATTCTTTAACTAGCTAGAGTTGCAATGTGAGTTGAAGGAAAAGTGGTAGAAGTGGGTATTATTGGATTCTGAGCCAACAGCTTATGTTGTTTACTAATGCCTTGTGTTTATTAATATCTATTTGGACCATCTTGTACACATTGTTTTCATTTCACAATGAAATGCTCTTTTGTACCTCCAGTTATATATTTCACTAAACCACATAATAACCAGTTCGGGCATTTCAGGCTTGGAGTACCATGGTCATCTGTTGAGTTCTCTTCCGTGACCCATGCAGAATAGTTTGACCCAAGTGGCAGTGAACTTGTAATGCAGGTGGTCTTGTTCTCTTCCTCCTCACTCACCTAGGCTAGGAGCTACATGATTTATCTAGAAATTGGGTCAGAGCAGCTCACCACAAATTGTAATAATATGTTGCCTCCCAAATCTTACGAGATCAAATATCATGTCTCTGTCTTAATGGTAGGTAGTGTAAAGTGCAACAATTTTTTTCCTCACTTTGAGGAAAGAAGAGATATCTCAACATATCACAAATTAATGAACACTAGAAATTTCACCCATGTGACAGACTCTTGATATTGTATAAGGTATATAATCTACTCTCCAGAATTCATGTATCTTATTAAGGCCAATAGGGTCTTTAATTCTTCCTACTCACCAGAGAGGAGTACAGTCTGTAGAACAATAAAGATAACTACAAATGTTTTGACATTCCTTTCATTAGATATGAAACCAAATTCCTTTTACTCTTGAATCCAGTGGCCTTAATGACTGACTTGCAACAAAAGTGATACTGCATGACTTCCAAGGCTAACTGAGAAAATTTGGAGCTGCTGCCTTGGACCCTTGGAATATTCATCCTCTGTCACTTTCTCTTGGAACACTCCCTCTTGAAAGCCA
>NW_011888791.1:8319645-8323527 GCF_000151845.1 Pteropus vampyrus | reverse complement strand
AACAAACACTTCACAGGTCAAGATATCTGAAGGACTAATAATTGTTAATCTCATTAACAATTAGGAAATTAAACATTAAAGCCACAAATATGATTTTACATTCTCTAAAATTACAAAAAATAAAAGTGTGGCAATACTAAGTATGAACAAGAGTGCAGAATAACAAAGTTTATAATATATACCATTAGTGGAAATAAAAGTCAATACAACCCCAAATCCCATAAGAAATTCTTATAATTACTTTGAGATTGATTGTGTACCCTCTCTGACCCACCAATTCTACAGTGATATAGCAGAAAAGCTTGTGCGCACGGATACCAAAGTTATGTATAAGAATTTCATGGCAACATTGTTTGAAAGAGCAAAAAACTGAAAACAACTCAATATCCATGGTCTTGAAACTAAATAAATAAATCATGGTATATTTGTATATAAGAGTATTATGTAGCCTTAAGAAATGAGCAACTACAGCTACACACCAGACATGGATGAATGTTGGGAACATAATGTTGATGAAAAAACAACTCTCATTAAAATACACACTATATTGTATAATTTACACAAATTTTAAACATAGAAATCCAAACACCATATAAAGTTTAGGGAGATAAAATATTTAGTCATTTGAAATCGCCATTTTTAGGTGAATATTAGAAATTTCATATGGTTCAACCTCATATAAAGAAGTACGGCAATTTATAAAAAGTGACAAATAATTAATACAAAATTCAGGATTTATTTATTCACATACTTGGTATGGGTACCTTGATGAAAATAAAATGGTCAAGAAAACAGTTCTCAAAACCTGTTCTCATCCACCATTAATTTAGTAGAGAGAGGACAAAATAAATTCATGCCAAGTGGTGGATAATCTATGGGAAAAAAAGAAAGAAAGAAAACAGATAAGGCAGATTTGGTAGGCTTGAAGGACGTAGGCTAGCTATTTCACACAGTGGCCACATAAGATCTCTCTGATTAGGTACAATCTGAAAAGAAATCTGCTGGAAAAGAAGAAGGGATCCTATGGCTTTCTGGAGAAATGGCATTATTGGCAGAGGCGAAAGCAGAGGCAAAAGTCACAAAAGAGGGGTGTGCTTCGATTATTCTGAGAACTACGATGATGTAGCTGAGAGAATGTAGATTGGCAGTGGGCTAGAGCAAATGATAATATGAGGTGAGAGAAGAAGCTGGGATACCAGTAGCATCATTATACAGTCTTTGTCTTTTACTCTAAGTTAAATGGAAAGCTGCTGGAGAATTTTGAGCAAAAAAAAAATGTGATCAGCTTTTCATATTACAAAGATTACTCTGTATGCAATATGGAAAAGAGATTGTAAGAGGACAAAGAGGAAAACGAAAAATTAATCAGAAAGCAACTGCAATAATCCAGGCAAGAGAAGATGGTGGCATGGAACTAGGATGGACCCTTGGAGGTAGTGAGAATTGGTTCTGGGTCTAATTTTAAAGGTAAAAATCAATGTTAAATGTGGATTATGAGAAAAAGAGAAGAGTCAAAGAGACTTCAAGATTAAGCATGGATTAAGCATCTGGAAGAGTTGGGGAAAATGTGAAAGGTGGCAGCTGAGCAATGGTGGCTAGGAAATGAAGTTTAGATTTTGCATATATTAAATCTTAGATGGCTATTAATCAACTGAATGTTAAAGTCAAGTACAGAATTAGATATAGAGGTCTCATGTGCAAAGGAAATTTGTTGGCTGACAATTAAAATATAAAAATATTCAAGGCAGTTAGAATTTTTAAAAAGATAAGTCTGAATTAGATCACCTAGAAAGTGATTGTAGACAGAGGAGAGAGAACTGAGGACTAAGACTTGAAGGATTTCATGTTTAGTGATCTGAAAGAGGAGAAAGGACCAGCAAATATTTAGAAGAAGAATGCTTAGGTAAGGAGAAATCAAGCAAAAATAAAGTCGCTGAAGACAAGGTACAGAGTGTCTCAAGAAAGAGAAACTTGCCTCTGCTAGGGAGGCTAGATCACAGGATGGTGGGGAGTAGCTTTAATGATATCGGTGACTTCTGGTTTCACAATCTGGATGGTTTACGGTAGTAATCACTTTACTATTTATTATAGCATATATTATTAGTTGTCATATAATAAATATTTCACAGTAAAAAATAAGTTTAAATTTTATTTCCAAGTAAAAACATCATGGTACAGGGAATAAAAGAAAATTATTTTGATAGGTTTCTATAAAAACTATTCCACCATGGAAGGCTTATATTGCGAAGTGATAAACAGACAACATTAACAGTTGAATTTATCCCCAGTTCTAGAAGCTATGTAACAGATGTGCTATCCAAAACTTATTACTTCTACTTAATCCAGATCAAATTAGTAATTTGTGAACAGTGAACATTTAGCAAAAAGTTATATATTCTATATTTTAGAAAAGCAGGATATATTAAGCCATATAGAAATAACTAAATTTTCCAAATTGCTTTTATGAAACATGCAGAAAATCTTTACAACAAA
The DNA here is from genome assembly GCF_000151845.1 of Pteropus vampyrus. Classification (NCBI taxonomy): domain Eukaryota; kingdom Metazoa; phylum Chordata; class Mammalia; order Chiroptera; family Pteropodidae; genus Pteropus; species Pteropus vampyrus. Next base: position 8,321,034 of record NW_011888791.1, on the reverse strand, counting down.
AGCTGCAATGTTAATAGAACAATAAAAATGAAAGCTTGTGGTTTATTCATTTATTTTATAAATACATTTGAGGAAAAAACATATTTCCTCTTGAGAATATAAAACTCATTTTGAAAGTTTTCCCCCTTAAGAAATAATAATTCACTCAAAACATTTTCAAAGCTGTATTTCCCTTTGTTTTAATGTACCAAACTTCATAAAAATTTATCTTGTGCTTTGAAAACTGCTTCAGCAATGAGAGAATAGACTTCTAGATAGACTTTCTATTCCTCAGTCAATATTTAAAAATGGTAAGAAGCAGTTCTTTTTCCTGATCTATAATTGTAGAAGGGTCATGTCATGGAGTAGTGGAGGGAGCATCAAAGGTAGACATCCGGCACAAGCAGGTAGACAATAAGATTGCTTACTCATTTGTTACCAAGTTAAGCAGCACAGTATCAACCAGCAGCAGCATTTCAATCTCAATTTCAATCTCTCTTCCTCTCTCTCTCTCTCTGTCCCTCCCTCCCCTTCCCCCCACTTTCTATCTCTCTCTTCCTGCTTCTCTCTCTGACACACACACACACAGAACACACAGAGTTCTTTCAACTGTAGCTTCTTCTATCTTTCTTGAAGAATACGATGAAGCTGCCTTACTAGTGATTATATAATTGACCTCCATTAATGTTGGAGAATTTCTCAAACCCTATTTGAATGTATGCCAAGGGAATTATTTCAGAAGAAGGAAGGAGGTTTCCTGCAGTTCCTGAAGAACGAATTTCTAGTCTCCAGTCACGTGCAGGAAGTAGAATTAGACTCACTCATTTGAATAATTTTCTATATTAAAACTGCCAGCATGAAAAAGAGATATTCACTGAACCCTAAAGATACATCTTAAACCTGTTTGTATATACCTGAATCCGTAAAAGCATTTAATTGGATCCATTTAAAAACTCTATTGATTTAGTTATTTAAAATGTCAAGCTGATAATATGACGTTATTCTGGCAAAAAAAAAATTAGTCTTTATTATAATTTTTTGGAGCCACATAAACATAGCCCATGAATGGTGGTAAAATAATGTAAACATTTTGTTTAATGAAACAACCTATTTTACCCATTAATATACAAGCTTGCAGTTGGAAACCATTATCTACTTAAATTTCTCCCACTCTTCTATTTAAATGGCTCATTTCCCATGGAGACTTAAAAATACATATTATGGGGCAAAACTCTTTTGTCATAAAAAATGAATATTTTTCTATCTATGTTTCCATTATGACAAGATTAATTATTCATATTTTTTTAAATAATTTATTCGGTACCATGTAGTCATCAATTTTCCAACTAAAATATCATCTTCTAAATTGATTACTTTCTTTAGTATGCACAATTGTTTAGAGAAAAAAAA
>NW_011888791.1:8318321-8319595 GCF_000151845.1 Pteropus vampyrus | reverse complement strand
ATTTTGTTTAATGAAACAACCTATTTTACCCATTAATATACAAGCTTGCAGTTGGAAACCATTATCTACTTAAATTTCTCCCACTCTTCTATTTAAATGGCTCATTTCCCATGGAGACTTAAAAATACATATTATGGGGCAAAACTCTTTTGTCATAAAAAATGAATATTTTTCTATCTATGTTTCCATTATGACAAGATTAATTATTCATATTTTTTTAAATAATTTATTCGGTACCATGTAGTCATCAATTTTCCAACTAAAATATCATCTTCTAAATTGATTACTTTCTTTAGTATGCACAATTGTTTAGAGAAAAAAAAACATTGCTATTATCACTTTCATCTAAGGTCGTGCACTACATTACTAATTGCTATATATAGCAGTGACACAGCTCACACACCCATCCAGAAGATTACAGCCTCAAAGTATAGTACAATTGCAGCTTAATATAAGCAACACTTATACTCAACTGAACTAAAATAAGTACATAAGTTATTCAATCATTTTAAGATAGAATAGTAACAGAAGGAAATTCTGATAAATGTATTAATTCAGGCCCTATTTAAAATACTGGAGTGAACATTTATCATGTAATTGTCTTCTGAAATACTACTATCTGTTAGTGAACTTGACAAGCTTGAATTTATATAAATACGCTAGGACAGAAATAACTAAATATGTAAAACTCATTTATTTAATGTCTGTCTACTAGACAATAATAGAAGAGAAATACTTGGCTTTATTACTTCTGAGCATTCAATAAATAGTGTTGAATGAACGAATGAGTAAATGATTGATAATCATATATTATATTGTCTGGTTTAAGTCAAAATTTCTAGCCAGTGTTAATATATTGATATAGATATCAAAAATTTTTTCAGAATAGAATTATGTATAACTTTAAGGCTCATATTTGTTTTAATGTCTTTTTCTGCTTCAATAAGATAATCTAGAATATTTATATATTTTTAAGATTGTCATCAAAATTAAACCACAAAAATAAAATTACTTGAGAGAAAACTTGGAAATCCCCAAAATAAACACCTAAGAGTCTTTCAACTCTATCATGGACAATACACGAAGAGACTGTTCAAGGCTATAATAATTGAAATTGAAGACAATAACAAACCAGTAAAGGGGGTAATTGAAAAAAGTCACTGCCCGCAAATCACACTGGGTAATAATCAACTATTCAGCTATTTATAATGTTAGCCCTGCTCTACAAACTATAAATGCATGCTAGTATATAAGTATATAAATACCCATACACT
>NW_011888791.1:8315152-8318091 GCF_000151845.1 Pteropus vampyrus | reverse complement strand
ATCTCCCTGGCTTAGTGGACACACCTCCTAATAATTTCATGATCTGCCTAGTCTAGCAAAAGTATAGATCAGTAAACACACAGGGAGGAAAAGGAAAGCGGAGGAAATATCTATCGAGCAACTACTATATGCAAAGTGCCATAATAGTTATTTTTATTTAAGTAACTCTAAAAGGGAAGTAACAGTTTTCATTCAAATTCACTATAAAAGCCATTAGTAGCTATTTCTATTCAAGCTCTTTATACCTTTGCCTAGACCAAAACTAGTTTTTCAGAGAGCAGTAGAAAGCTTATAATCACAGCACTGATAAGAAAAACCCATGGCAATTCAATGTCAGGATCCATGCAACTGGTCAACAATGCAGCAAGAATCCGGATGTGAACAAGCCTTTTTTTATGCCAGGTTGGTTCCTGAGAGCTAACTTAGTTTATGTGCAATAAAGAGAGATGGAAATACTGGCCATAGTAGGGCCAATACTAAAGATAGATGAAAAAGACAGAAAATCAAACTACATGGCACAGCAAAAATGTGTTTATAATGCCTCATCACATGCAAAAAAACAACAACAACAACAACAACAACAACACTTCGTTTTTCTTTTTTAACAAATTCAGCTATATTTAGCTAGACTAAATGTTCAATTTTGTTAGCTAGACTAACAAAATTAAAATATCTCCATGATATCATAACAAAAAGTACTGACACAGGTAAGTTTTGAGGTGGTTTGGTATACTGCAATAAATAACTGATACGAGAAACTGTATCTCAAAGATACAGTTTATAGCAATACTAAAAAGAGATTTCTTAAATGAGGTGAAAAATATGTAATAAATAAAGGAATAATACAATAAAATTTTAAGGAGCTGAAGATGTCAGTTTTTCAGATGAAAGACATTGCTAATACCAAGAATAATTAATAAAAAGGAAGCACACTAAATATATCTTTTTTCTTTTTTAATTTCAAAAATAAAAAAAATTCTGAATTTGAATTTCAAAGGGAAAACCTTTCAATTCAAAAATTGACCTATCTAAATTATTATTCTCATTTGAAGATAAATGAATGAAATTCTCATGCATGCAAATATTCATGGAAGTAAAGAAAATACACTCAACATATACTTTCTGAAAAAGAAATTCAAAGATGTATCAAACTAAACCAAAAACTAATCAAAATAATTTATAAGTAGGAATAACACATGACAAATTAAATAGCATTAAGCAATAAAAACTATTATTTAGAACTACTTTTTTAAAAAAATGAGATTACCACTTGATATCTGGTGAAAAAAGCAATCATATACACAAGAAGATAGGTGGTCAAAGAAAAATTCATTTGAGTGCTTTAGTTCCTAGATATTAAATTCTCTAATAAGATAAATGGAGTAGAAGAGATGAAGGAATTTTTCTCTGCCCTTCTAAGTTATTCTGGCTGGTCTAAGAATTATTTGCTGGGCTATGCAGAGACCATGGGACACAGGGTGATCTCTAGGAAACTGCGTAGTCTCACTCGCAATACCTAGTTCATATTGTGCTATAGTTATATATAGTTATAGCTCCCTTCCTGAAACAAGCCCTCTGTCTAAATTATTTTAGGCAGTTAGGGGGAAGGTCAAAAATTTTTCTTAAGTTTTTCGTTTCTTTAAAATAACGCTCGTACCAGAAAAATGCGTTTTGGGGTGGCAAATTTTGCTTCCTTATACAGACCAAATTGAATATTTTCCATAGGACAGGACATCTAACATCCTGGTCCAGGAAAATGGTATTACCTCTTTCTCCTCCCCTTGTCAGTGGGCTGGTTGTTAGAATTCTGAGACTGAAATTAACTCCAGTTTCAGTACCTAACTAAATGAAAATTTGATGTGAGGTACAAATATCAATTAGTTCAATTAAAAGTCAAATATGTGATTCCTTGTTTTAGGGTATATTGAAAAACTTCACAAGGCACTGGGGAAGAAAGAATACTCAGCAAGAAGTGAAATTACTCAGGAAAGTTTATCTTTTTTAGTTTTTTTTTCATTGGTGGTGTATATTCAAACAGAATTCGAAAATTTTTGGTAAGGAAAGACAGTCTAATAAAGTACATTCTTAAATATGGGATCTCAATATTATACTACTATGAATTTGTTATAACTAGGTTTAAATCAGAAGTATGATAAAAAGATAATTTTGCAATAATAAACTATGATATCAGAAGATATTTTATCTCATAATATAATATTCATCTGGTATCCAGGAGGAAAAAAAAGTTCAAAGTACTTATCTAATAATCAAATCTAGTGTTTCACAAGATGCTTTCCCATAGCATGTCAATAAATATTTATCAGAAAAATAAAATAAATGCATTTCTTCGGTATTTTGCATAGCTATCAATATGCTAATACAAGCACAGACTGTCTTCAAGGCCTTTGCATTTGTAATTTTTTATCTGGAAGACTTTACACAGAAGGTAAATATGTATAGTATTTCCAAAATCTCTTTGACAAAAAAAAAAAACATTTTCTGGGAAAGATATTAACATTTCTCAAGTAATAGTCTATGGAACCTGTGCTTGGAAATGTTGACATAGATGTTGGTCTAAGTATTAGACCAACTCACGTGATAGTTCCCACCATTGTTTCAACATTCAATAACATACAGTCCTAATTAAGGTGTTGAGAGTTGTATATATTCATTCACTGATGTGCCAACTAAGAAATTGCCTCATTCAAAAATATTGGTTGAGCAATTAACCAGAGATTACAGACTAGTAACTTTAATCCTAATCAATTTAGCACATAAATGAGGAATCATCTTCTATTTAATACTAAATTCATAGAGCGTAGGCTCTTGAAAATGCCATAAAAGTTACAATATACAATTTAAAAACTCTGATATCACACAAAGAGACAATAGCTTTGAGGCCTTTGAACTTCTTCTTGGAAAGCTTTTCCTCCAGTTGC
>NW_011888791.1:8277811-8315102 GCF_000151845.1 Pteropus vampyrus | reverse complement strand
ACCTAGTTCATATTGTGCTATAGTTATATATAGTTATAGCTCCCTTCCTGAAACAAGCCCTCTGTCTAAATTATTTTAGGCAGTTAGGGGGAAGGTCAAAAATTTTTCTTAAGTTTTTCGTTTCTTTAAAATAACGCTCGTACCAGAAAAATGTGTTTTGGGGTGGCAAATTTTGCTTCCTTATACAGACCAAATTGAATATTTTCCATAGGACAGGACATCTAACATCCTGGTCCAGGAAAATGGTATTACCTCTTTCTCCTCCCCTTGTCAGTGGGCTGGTTGTTAGAATTCTGAGACTGAAATTAACTCCAGTTTCAGTACCTAACTAAATGAAAATTTGATGTGAGGTACAAATATCAATTAGTTCAATTAAAAGTCAAATATGTGATTCCTTGTTTTAGGGTATATTGAAAAACTTCACAAGGCACTGGGGAAGAAAGAATACTCAGCAAGAAGTGAAATTACTCAGGAAAGTTTATCTTTTTTAGTTTTTTTTTCATTGGTGGTGTATATTCAAACAGAATTCGAAAATTTTTGGTAAGGAAAGACAGTCTAATAAAGTACATTCTTAAATATGGGATCTCAATATTATACTACTATGAATTTGTTATAACTAGGTTTAAATCAGAAGTATGATAAAAAGATAATTTTGCAATAATAAACTATGATATCAGAAGATATTTTATCTCATAATATAATATTCATCTGGTATCCAGGAGGAAAAAAAAGTTCAAAGTACTTATCTAATAATCAAATCTAGTGTTTCACAAGATGCTTTCCCATAGCATGTCAATAAATATTTATCAGAAAAATAAAATAAATGCATTTCTTCGGTATTTTGCATAGCTATCAATATGCTAATACAAGCACAGACTGTCTTCAAGGCCTTTGCATTTGTAATTTTTTATCTGGAAGACTTTACACAGAAGGTAAATATGTATAGTATTTCCAAAATCTCTTTGACAAAAAAAAAAAACATTTTCTGGGAAAGATATTAACATTTCTCAAGTAATAGTCTATGGAACCTGTGCTTGGAAATGTTGACATAGATGTTGGTCTAAGTATTAGACCAACTCACGTGATAGTTCCCGCCATTGTTTCAACATTCAATAACATACAGTCCTAATTAAGGTGTTGAGAGTTGTATATATTCATTCACTGATGTGCCAACTAAGAAATTGCCTCATTCGAAAATATTGGTTGAGCAATTAACCAGAGATTACAGACTAGTAACTTTAATCCTAATCAATTTAGTACATAAATGAGGAATCATCTTCTATTTAATACTAAATTCATAGAGCGTAGGCTCTTGAAAATGCCATAAAAGTTACAATATACAATTTAAAAACTCTGATATCACACAAAGAGACAATAGCTTTGAGGCCTTTGAACTTCTTCTTGGAAAGCTTTTCCTCCAGTTGCTTGGCCAACTGTCACACTTTCCTCAGATCTTAAAAGTCACTTAGTCAGAGAACTTCCCTGATAAACCTGTGTAAAATAGTAAACATCTCACCTATTCCTGATCCTTCCTATACATTTTACTCTGTTTTATGCTCTTAACACCATCTGACACACTGCTTCTTCCCATCATTTCTTTATGAGGACATAAAGTTCAGAAGGGAAAAACAGTGTTCTCTTCGGTGCTCTAATCCTAGAACCCAGGGTATTACCAGGCACATAGAAGGCATTCAATAAATTTTCATCAAATGATAGGTGAATAAATGAATATTTTAAATGTCTAATACAGACGCAATTTAGGTACAGCTATTTTTTTTTTATTAAGCCCTAAATAAACTATATTTTAAAAAGTAAAAAGGGAAGGTTTTTGCAGTAAACCTTAATAGATTTTATCATTAGTATTTAAAGTATACACAACTAGAAAAATGGGCAAAGAACTTTAATTAAAGGCAATTCAGTATAGAAGAAATTTTAAAAACCTCATAATTATGTAAAGACTATCAAATTCAAAAATAATAAAAAAAAACTTCAATGACAAAAAAAGTACTTCTTTCTTCAGAAAACATTTTTTTATTGTTATTAAAATGCAGTTTTGGCAAGCCTGTGGCATAGGGGTTCTGATATGCAACTGATGGCAGTATAAAGTTATCTAAAACATTTTTTGACAAAAAAAAACTAGACAAAAATTTCTCCTAGTTTTTGACTCAAAAGTGTATAATTTTTGACTCAGTCTTTCCACATACGAATTTTACTAGAAAAAAATAGAAATGTACAGAAAGAATTATAGACAGGAATTTCCATTATATCAATATAATAGTAAAACATTTAGAAAAAACAAAATATTAAATATTAAAATATAATAGTAAATAGTAATATATGATAGTAAAATCATAATAATAAAACATATAAAATAAACTAACTGAATGTATTAGTCTGCTTAGGCTATCATAATAAAATACCACAAACTAGGTAACTTAAACAACAGAAATTTATTTCTCAGAGTTCCGAAGGATTGAAATCTAAGGTCAAGTGGCACCAGGTTTAGTTTCTGGTGAGACTTCTCACTTTGTCTTCACCTGGCCTTTTTCCAACAGAGATAGAATGATCTCTGGTGTCTCTTCCTTATAAGAACACCAATCCTGTTCAATCAAGACTCTCACCTTTATGACCTCAATTTAACCATATCATCTCCTCGAAGACTCTTTCTCAAAATAAAGTTACATTGGGTGTTAAGGCTTCAATATATGAATTTGAATGGGATATAATTAATTCCATAACTTAAGAGAATGGCTAAATAAATCACCATATAGTCACAAGATGAATTATTATGCAACTATAAACAAAAACTTACATTTTCTAAGATTTAACTGTCTAGTAAATGTTAATAATGATTAGTAAAAAAGTCAATTTTCAAAACATACAAACATAACAATCTCAAGTTAAAGTAGCTCATAATATTTTCAAAACCAAATCTAGTACATATGTGGAAAGGACTTTGCTTATTTTTTCTTCATGTTGTCCTTAATGTGTGTGCAAATAGCTGCTAAATAGCAAAGTGCTGTTTAAGTTATTTCTTCTGCCTAAGATACATGAACAAAACTATTTGCAACATTTGAAATAAAGAGTGGAAAAGATTTAAGTTGGAATGCTGTCAAACAATACAATTGAAAAAATTTACATAGTTAAGTCTCTCATACTTTCCTGCATTGGTCTGATATAAAACCAAGGGCTCTGAGCTTAACATATCAATATATTCAAAGGATATTTATATCAGAGAACTGACACTATGATAAATCATACCCTCCCTCATGGCTTTTTATCAAAGCATTTACTCCATGTGCAACATCTAGATTAGAAAAAGGGAAAGCTCCTACATCCCCCTCCACTTAGAAAATATATGAAGTTAGTAAATGTCTCCCAAAGATTAAAAGACAACAATCCAGATAATATGAGGGAGGTAATTCATCTATCCCTAACCGTTTCCAATTTATTTTGTTTACTTTATTATCTTTGCAGCTTTAGGGTTCCTGTCTTAGATAATGAGAGTCTGAATAAATTGTAAACTTGAAATTCTCCATTTGTTAAATCAGGGCCTATTGAAAGTAACAAATGAGGTATTTTTGTTCTTATACCAGCATCCAGAGGCACAATGTCAAGGCCAGTTTGTTCCAAGTTTCTAACACTTATGAGATGTGTAGAGAATATTGAAGAGTCTAGAGTAATATTGGTGGCTATGAAGTAATCTGCTTACAAAGTAGAAAGAAGAAAAAGAAAAGTTTCCTCCAGTGATTTAGATGAAATAAGGAAATATTCATTTGAAGAACTAAGGCTAATTTTTTTAGAAACATGACTCTAATTAATAATATGAAATATATGACAATTTCTCATTTTCACTAAAAAGTTAAACTTATAGACAGATTTTTTAAAAACAATTATTAACTGTTAAAGTCACAAGCAGCATACAGTAAACATTTTTGATATTTTTAGTGCTATTACTAACATTAGTCCAAATTATGTCATTAGCAATAGATGTTTAAATAAAATCAAACATGTGCTTTTGTTATCATGTTGAGTGCAAGTTGTCATAAATGTATGTTCGCACACACATACACAAAGCAATTTATCTTTTTCTGCTCAATTGAGATTTTTTTGAATTTAAAGAGATAATGTTTTAATGATGAAAGATATTGCTGCCTGGTGCTAATAATATTACATTTTTATTGCAGTGAATAATATATCAGCTATAAAGGAAGATTACATACATCTTTATTTATTCATATATAAATATTTTATTGCTTGTCTACACTAGGTTAGGTAATGGGAATAAACTCATGAACCAGAGACAAGATCACCACCCTCAGAGAGCTGGTAGTCTTAAATTGACCTGACTGAGAATGAAAATTAACTAACTCACAATACATCTAGAAATTCAAAGCATTCTCAAATAAAATATTAACAGAATTTTTATGGAATATGAAAATCGAATTGTACAGCTCATGTGAGAAAAAAATCACAGTCAAAAAATATTGTCCCACCAGTCATTAAAACAATATATGTCATTATAGTAAATGAAACAGTATTAACTGACATGGGAACTCATAAAGATGTAAAGAGAGCTGAGCACACATATATATAAAACTTTAGTCTAAATAAAAGTGTCATTGGCTCCAGTAGAGACAGTGTAGGTTATTTAATAAATTACATTGGACAATCTGCTAACCATTTGAAAATTATATCAGACCCCTGACCCACTCTACATACACACACACACACACACACACACACACACACACACACACACATCAAATTGATTAAAGGGTTAAACATTGAGGTCGTTATTAAAGTATTAGAAGCCAAATATTTAAATTATATCAAGGTGGAAGTGAACTTACCAAGTAAACAAAAATTTAGATGATCTATATGAAAAGACTGACAGATTTTAAATCTAAAAAAATTTTAAACTTATCTATAACAAAACACCATAAACAAAGTTAAAAGACTATTGACTGGACTTTCTACTAATTGCAACATGTTGGCACAATTGTAGAAAAGAGATTTTCTTTAAATAGGGGAAGGAAAAAACTACAAGGATAAATAAAACGAAAACAGGAAAAAAAAATTGACAAGAAACACAAACTTTGGAAACCCAAACCCATGTGGAACAATATTAACTAACGTGGCTTAACTAGCAGACACTTAAGTTCCTGAATTAGAGAAATGCAAAAGAAAGCTAACTTGAGTCTAGAATATCAGAATATCAGAAAGGAACAAGAATTGAGAGTGGAGATAGTGGATATAACATGTCTTTTTCCAAAACTCAAAAGTAAAGAATTCAATATTTTATCATTAATTATATTAGCTGTAAGGTTTTAGTTATATAAGTTTATAGAATTGCCCTTATTTTTCTAGCTCGCTGAGAGATTTTTATCATGCATGGACATTACAATTATCAAATGCTTTTCCTATATTTATTTAGATCATCCAATCACTTCCTCTTTTATTGTTAATGTACCAAATTAATGGATTTTCAAATATGTACCAATCTGCCTTCCTAGAATAAACCCCATTTGGTCATGATATATTTAATATATAAATGGACTTAACCTGCTAATATCTTGATTGATCCAGAAACTTCCACATTAAAGCAATAAAATTTTCTCAGAAAAAAACATCAAATAATATGTTTAAAATTTCTCTAAAACTAAAGGATCTGATTTTTCAAATTAAAAATTTCACAAAATTTCCAACTCAAGGAATGAGAAATAGAGTCACACTATAACTCATCCCTGTAAAATTTAAAAACATTAAGAACAAAGTCGATATACAAAAAGCTATAAAAGAGTGTAGTAAAAGGCTCAAAAACCAAATAAACAAGAATAAGAATGGCCTCTGATTTTTTAATAATCACCTAGTAAAGTAAAGGACAATGGAGCAATGCCTTCAGGTATTATCAACCTAGTATTCTTTATCCAGTCAAACTTTTAATCAGATGTAATAGTGAAGAAATGAGATGATGTTGTGAAGGGAAAATCTAAGGCAACAGTCATCTTACCTCTATGCCTTTTTTTGTTGTTACAGTTTATAGGATAAAGAACCTGGGCCATTTGACCTGTGGTTTTTCCAAGTCTGTATTTTGCTTATTGTATATTTGTGGTACAATTCAGCATATTCTCTGAATTTCCTGCAAACTGTCATCTGGATCAAGATATTTGACCAACTTTAAATTCAATCTCTTTGATAAGAAAAAAAAAAAAAAAAGGTTTCCGCTGGGTTTGATCATCAGAAAGTACATAATATCTGGTTGCTTCTTTTTCTGAGGCTAGCAGAAGTTGGTGCTCAGATCTGGATCATTAGTTCAATTAATGAATCAATTCAGTGGGGTTATAAAAAAGTGATATCTCCATTTTACATTTTTTTATATATTACCTATAATAATTTTTTGATAAAACATCTCCACCTCTCTTCTTCTTTTTAGTTACATAATAGAATTATTCTTATAGAAAACGCAAGATAAATGCAGTTATTTCTTTTATTTAAATTGTTTTCAAGATAATAAATTTCTTCCCTCTCAGTTTTAAAATGTGACCAATTGAGTTTTTTAAAAAATATCATTATAAACTCAGAGATGAAAAAGCCTTATGAGTTTCAATCCAATCTATTTTTTTCCTTTTAACTTTAAATTGCTCAATCTTTAGCAAATAAAAGACTTACATCAATGTTACAATTCATTTTGATATTCTGAAATTAATCTTTAGTAGATTCCTTAGAAATAACTTCAGGAATAATATTCATGATTCCTTAAATATTGATAATAGTGTGTGTTTCCTTTTTACTGGAAAGCCAGTTTTTCTGGTTATAAATCCTTGGCTCACATGTTTTTCCTTAAATATGTTACTATATTTTCTTTGGCATAAGAAAATTAGTTGACCAGACTAATGAGAAGTCAATTTTATTTTTTTTCTAAGTAACATGTACCTTTTTGGCTAGATGCCCAAATAATTTCTATTTTTTTTCTTATAAATACAGTAACTTTACTAAAATATGTCTTTATATTATAGCTAACATAAATTGTAGGTCAATATCCTCAGGTACATAGTGTACTCTTTTAATATGTACTTCCATTTCTTTTTAATTTCAACATTTTTTCTTGAATTGTAGTTTTTAGTATTTGTTATATTCTACTTGCTTTGATTTTCTTCTTTAGCAACTCCTATTTTTTATATCACATTAGTTGTCTGTTATATTATTTTCAGATGGCTGCTATAAGAAATTACCATGAACTTAGTGTCTTAAAAATCCAGAAATATATTCTCTCATGGTTTTGAAGACCAGAAGTCCAAAATCTGTATCATTGGAATGAAGTCAAGGCCGCCATCCTTCTGGAGGTTCTAGGGAAGAATCCTTTCCTTGACTCTTTCAGTTTCTAGTGGCTATCCATATTCCTTGGCTTATGTCCACCTCACTCCAATCTCTATCTTCATCTTAACCGCATCATCACTTTGTTCTATATAAGATTTGATCAAATCTTCCTGTCTCTCTCTTAAAAGTATACATGTGACTGAATTTAGGACCCACCCTGATAATACTGATAATCTCCCCCATTTTAAGACCCTTAATCACATTTGCAAAGACTCTGTTTCTATATAAGGTAACATTCCTAGGTTCCACGGATCAGGACCTGATATCTTTATTTATTATTATTTTTTTTTTTGGTGTGGGGGAGCAGGAGAAGGAGGCAGGGGTACTATTTGCCTATCATGTCTGCCTTCAGTATTGATTTTTTCTTATTTTTCTTCTAGTTTAGGCTTCATTTCTATAATGTTTCATCTTTTGTTTCTAATTTTACTTTGTTTTTTAATTAGAAACATGAATATGGAACATGTTCCCCATTTGTAATCCCAATGTACAGTATCCCATTCAGTAAAAAATTAAAGAAAAGTGAACCACAATATCTAGAAAAATCTGGAGGCATCAAAAGTAGTGAATTCTACGTCCCCGAAGACAACAGAGTCTGCATCTAGGTTAAGAGTAGTTCTATCTTACTAATCGAGATCATCTTTTAGGAGGGACTCAAGATGGCAGGCTAGGTAAAAGCAGGGTTTGCCTCCTCCCAGGACCACATTGAAATCACAATCAAATTATAAAACAATCAACTTGGAGAACCACCTGAAGTCTAGTTGATCACAATGTTATATCTTAGTACATAAAGAAAAAACCATATTAAGACTGGTAGGAGGGATGAAGATGAAAAGTCAGCTGATCTCACACTCATGCATGGCAGTTGAGCACCAGGATGGATATAGTGGCTGCAGAAGAAGCCCTCCTGAAAGAACAAGGAGCCATTGTCCCACACAAGGGCTCCCCAGCCCAGGGTTCCAGTCCCAGGAAGAGTAATTCCCACAAAAATCTGATTGTAAAAATCAGTGGAGATTTTGGTCAACAAAGTGAAATGGAAAAAACCTGAAAACCCAGAAGTTCTTTTTAAATAGCCTGGATACAGACTTACTCACTCATAGACGCTCACACTGAGCTTTGGCAAAGAAAAGGCAGCTCAGGAGACTCAAGGGACAACTGGGAAAAAACAAGTTGTGTGGCACCAAGTTGAATACTGGACAACAGTCGCCATTGTTCTTTTGTTGGGCCCCACTCCGGGATAGTCTACAGATGGGTGCAATCTTGCCTGTGTTGAACCCTCCCCACACGTGGCCAATTCTGAAGCTGCAATGGTCTGGAAAGATTGGTCCACTCCACCCAGTGTCTCCCTGAGACCCCATCCCCCCCCCATGAAACTTACAAACAGCCCATATCAGGTCATTGCTGGGCAGCCAGCCCCTCCTTGTGCCTTCCCTGGCCCATGCATTCATTGCAGGTAATGGCCCTTGACTTGCACAGCCCATATGTGGCCCACATCTTTTGGGGGAGACTTTTGGTTGAGGGCTACTGGTACCAGCAACAGTTGTAGTGTCTCTTATGTGGATTGCAGGGATCTGTGGCCTCACTGTGATCTGTGACGTTTGCAGGGAGCCTGTGGGCTAAGCCACCCCAGGCTTGGTACTAGGGGTGGATGGAAGTCTCCAAACTCTTTTTATAAACATCAGCTCACAGAATTGTCTCTCCCATTTGCCTCCAGAACCAGCATATGCACCAAATATCTGCAGATGTAGTTCCTATCAGGTAGCCCCAAATAATCAAAGGCAGTGGCTAACCTTGGCCTATATGGGAGCCCCTCCCAAGGGGTCACAGAACAAACACACACAGAGGCTGTCATCAGACCACAATAAAGCACCACTTGACTATCCCCATAGCACCATACCCAAAGGTTAGTTTCAACAGGCACATGAGCCTGCTGGGGTGAATCTCACTCTAGTGTTCAGCCTACACACAGCAATTCATACTCTGTGGGCACGGCCAATCCCCCCAGCCAGTCAGCCCAAGACTCAATCCCATCTACTGATGTGCTAATAGAAATCAAGGCTTAGCTACAACAGGAGAACACACAACACAAATGAGTATAACCAGAGCCCCTGGCACAGGTGATAGGGGAGACTGTGCCACTGGGACATACAGGACACCTACTACATAAGACCACCTGGCGAAGACTAAGATATATAGGGGATCTACCTAATACATAAAAACAAACACATAGAGGCAGTCAAAATGAAAAAACAAACATGCTGCAAATGAAACAAGAAGAGAAAACTCCATTAAAAAAAAAAAAAACTAAACTAAATAGAGGCAATTAACCTACCAGAGACAGAGTTCAAACACTGGTTATAAAAATGCTCAATGAACTTAGAAGGAGAATAGGTGAGCTCAGTGAGAACGTCAACAGAGAGATAATAAGCATAAAAAAGACACTGAAACCATAAAAAAAAGTCCAAAATGAAGAATACAATAACTGAAATGAAGAATACATTAGAAGTCAACAGATTAGATAAAGCAGAGGATCGAATAAGTGAGTTGCATCAAGGGTACCAACATTTGCATCATAGGTGTACCAAAAGGAGGAGAGAGCAATGGATTAATAATCTATTTGAAGAAATAATGAAAGAAAACTTTCCTAATCTGGCAAGAAAATAGACATACAAGTCTAGAAAGTACAAAGAGTCTCAAATAAGAAGAATCCAAACAGACCCACACCAGGACACATCTTCATTAAAATGCCAAAGGTTAAAGACAAAGAGAGATTCTTAAAAGAAGCAAGAGAAGAGCAGTTAGTTACCTACAAGGGTATTCCCATAAGAATGTCAGCTGATTTTTCAACAAAAACTTTACAAGCCAGAAGGGACTGACAAGAAATATTCAAAGTGATGTAAAACAAGAATATACAACCAAGACTACTCTACCCAGCAAAGCTATCAATTAAAATGGAAGATGATATAAAGAGCTTCCCAAACAGAAAAAAAGCTAAAGGAATTCATCACCAACAAGCCGGTGTACAAGAAATGTTAAGGGGACTTCTGTAAAAATAAAGGAAGAAAAAAACCCATAAATATGAATAATAAATTGGCAATAACTATGTACCTATCAATAATTACTTTTGATGTAAGTGAATTAAATGCTCCAATCAAAAGATATAGGGTAGCTGAATAGATAAGAAAACAAGACCCATACATATAATGGCTACAAGACACCTACCTCAGATCAAATGATACACACAAAGTGAAAGTAAAAGGATGGAAAAAGATATTTCATGCAAACAAAAATTAAAAAAAAAAAAGCTTGGGCAACAATACTTACATCAGACAAAATACACTTTAAAACAAAGGCTATCATAAAAGACAAAGAAAGGCATAACATAATGATAAAGAGATCAATACCACAAGAGTACATAACCCTAATAAACATATATGTACCCAACGTAGGAACATCTACATGTATAAAGCAATTATTGTTAGACATAGAGAGAGACTGATAGCAATACACTCATAATAGAAAACTTTAACACCCCATTGACACCAATGGACAGATCTTCCAGATGGAAAATCAACAAGGAAACAGCAGCCTTACATGATACACTAGACCAGATGGACTTAATTATTTTCAGAGTGTTTCATCCCAAAACAGCAGTATAACATTCTTCTCAAGTGCACATGGAACATTTTCCAAGATAGACCACAAGGTAGGCCACAAAACAAATCTCAATAAATTTAAGAAGATTAAAATCATTTTAAATGTCTTCTCCAACCACAATGGTATGAAACTAGAAATCAACTACAAGAAAAAAACTTGAAATATACAAACACATGGAAGCTAAATAACATGCTACTAAACAATGAATGGGTTAATGGTGAAACCAAGAAAGAAATCAAAAGATACCAGAGATAAAAGAAAATGAAAACAGAGCTACTCAAAATCTATGGGACACAGGGAAAGCTGTCCTAGAAGGGAAATTCATAGTATTACAAGTCTACCACAATAAACAAGAAAAATCTCAAATAAGCAATCTAAATTTAAAATTTTAACTAGAAAAAAAAAACAGCAAACAAAACCCAAAATGAGTAGAAAGAAAGAAATAATAAAGATCAGAATGGAAGTAAATGAAAGAGTCTAGAAAAATAATACAAAGAGCAATGAAGTCAAGAGATTGTTCGTCAAAAGTATAAACAAAATTGATAAAGCTTTAACCAGTCTCATCAAGAAAAAAAGAGAGAAGACCATATAAATAAAACTAGAAATGACCAATGTTCAGTATACTTGAAACTAATAACAAAAAATTAGAAATGAAAGAAGAGAACTACGGACTACACAGAAATTCAAAAGATTATAAGAAAATACTACGAGCAATTATATGGCAACAAATTAGACAATCTGGAAGAAATAGATACATTCTAGAAACATACAATCTCCCAAGACCAAGTTAAGAAGAGACAGAAAATCTGAACTGACTGATTACCACCAATAAAATCGAATCAATAATCAAAAACAAAAGTCCTGAACCAAATGGCTTCAGGACTTTAAAAAAATTAAGGCTTCAGGATTTTAAAAAAATTAAGGCCTATTCATCTCAAACTATTTCAAAAACTTCAAGAGGATAGAAGTCTCTAAACTCTTTTTACAAGGCCACCATAACCTTGATTCCAAAACCAAAGACATTACAAAAAAAAACAAAAACAAAAACCAGCAACTATAGGCCGATATCCCTGATAAACGTTGATGCAAATACTCAACAAAATATTAGCAAACCGTATTCAGCAATACATTAGAAAAATCATACACCATGATCAAGTTGGATTTATTCCTGGGATGTGAATTTGGTTTAATATTCACAAATCAATTAATGTGATACACCACATAAACAAAATGAAAGATAAAAATTATATGATTATTTCAATGAGAACAGAAAAAATATCTGACAAAATCCAGCATCCATTTATGATAAAAACCTCATCAAAATAGGAATAGAGGGAACATATCTTAATGTAATAAAGGCCATATATGACACACCCGCAGCTAACATTACACTCAATGGGGAAAGGCTAAAAAGCATTTTCCTGAAGATCAGGAACAAGACAAAGCTGCCCACTTTCACCTCTTCTATTCAACATAGTATTAGAAGTCCTAGCTGTAGCAATCAGATAGGAAAGAGAAAAAAAATTAATTCAAATTAGAAAAAAGTAAAACCGTCATTATTTTCAGATGATATGATAATATATGTAGAAAACCCTAAAGACTCTACCAAAAAAATGTTAGAACTGATAAATGAATTCAATAAAGTTGCAGGATACAAATTAATATTCAGAAGTTGTTTGCATTTTTATACACCAATGATAGACGATCAGAAAGAGAACTTAAAAAAAAAATCCCACTTACAATTTCATCAAAAACAATAAAATACCAAGAAGTCAAATGAACTAAAGAGATAAAAGACTTGTTCTAGGAAAATTATAAGTCCCTGAAAAAAGAAATTGAAGAAGAGACAAATAAATGGAAGCATATATCGTGCTCATGGGTAGGAAGAATCAACATCATTAAAATGGCCATACTACTCAAATTAATCTATAGATTCAATGCAATTTCTATCAAAATACCTGTGACATTTTTCAGAGAACTAGAACAAATAATCTAAAAATATTTTTATGAAACCATAAAAGATCCCTTAGCTATGGCATTCTTGAGAAGAACAAAGTTGGAAATATCACAATACCTGATATCAAACTATATTACAAGTCTATAGTAATCAAAACAACATGGTACTGGCATAAAACAGATACAGAGATTATGGAACAGAATAAGGAGCCCAGAAATAAATTTACACCTATATGGTCATTTATGACAAAGAAGGCAAAAATATACAATGAGGCAGACAGTCTATTCAATAAATGGTGTTGGGAAAACTGGACGGATACAAGCAAAAAAATGAAACTGGACCACCTTCTTACACTATGTACAAAAATATACTCAAAATGGATTAAAGACTTAAATGTAAGACCCTAAACCATAACACTTCTAGAAGAAAACATAGGCAGTAAACTCTCTGATATTGCTATTAATAATTTTTTCCTCATATATATCCTCTAGCAAGGGAAACAAACAAACAAAAATGTAAACATGGGACTACATCGAACCAAAAAGTTTCTACATAGCAAAGGAAACCATCAACAAAACAAAAAGACAACTTACTAAATGGGAGAAGATATTTGCCTATGATACATCTGATAAGGGGTTCACATCAAAAATTTATAAAGAACTCATACAACTCAACACCAAAGAAATAAACAATCAAATTAGAAAATGGGCAGAGGAACTGCCTAGTTTTATATTCAACAGGATTGTTAAACTTCTTGCATTTTTCAAATATTTTTTGGTGCATTAAAATTCTTAATTCCCCTAGGGATGCAGTATTAATTCACTCTTGAGGTTTAAGAGATAGGTACAAGGATAGCGGCAGTTCCTAAAATTTATTTAACATTTCCAAATCTAAATGGCTTTGACTATATGGGTTATGAAACTAATTTTGGAGTTCTTCCAATTACTTAGTATATCAACTTTTATTCTACATTCTGAAGATGTTTATTGGTGGCATTAAACCCAGTGTAGAATGAATTTGGTCTAAAATTTCACTTACTGCGTGACCTATTGGTCTCCCTTTTGATTGGTGAACCATGTAGTGTTTGCTGTCAATAAGAATTAGTGTTGGTTTAGATCCACAATCTAATAACTCCTGAAAAGTCCAGTGTTTCCCTTTCCCCAACATGGCTAAGAGCCACAGCCCCTTTAGTATAGGCTTGGGGGAGGGCAGGGTATTAATGGTGATATCAATGGTATGTATACCTCTGGTCCACATTACATGCTCCTTTCTCACAGACCTGGCACTGCTCTCAATAGGAGGATCCTACAATGCAAACTCTCTTAGTGAGAAATGAATAAGAAGCTATGAATCCCTTCCATGGCATCTCAAGTTATATTAATGTCCAGCAGGTCTCATTTTTCCGATTTTAGTAAAGCAGACTCTTAGCAGGCCATGTGTGTGCATATGTGTATGTGTGATTAGGTAGATAAATAGATGAAAAATAGATAAATAGATAGATGATAGATAGATAGATAGATAGATAGATGATAGATAGATGATAGAAGATAAAGAGATATCTATATGTATATTAATTTAAAAGCCCCAATTTTTTCTAGGTTTCACTTTTAATATGATGTTTTTCTGAAATGATTAACATAAAACTCTTCTTAGGTAAAACAAAAAAAGAAAATAAATATAAAAGCTTTTAGTATCTACTTATTCAATACAAATAACTAAATTCATTTCCAAGATA
Organism: Pteropus vampyrus; assembly: GCF_000151845.1. NCBI lineage: Eukaryota > Metazoa > Chordata > Mammalia > Chiroptera > Pteropodidae > Pteropus > Pteropus vampyrus. Next base: position 8,300,376 of record NW_011888791.1, on the reverse strand, counting down.
AATACCAGCCCAATGTTTCTTTTTCTAGAAAATGAAAGCTTTGGTAATTCATTTCTTTTCTTTTTCCCCCCCCCTAAGGAAACATTTAAAGAGCGTATTTGATGGTCAGGGTGCAAAGGAAAGCACAGTGAACTAAAAATAGACATGGCCCCTGACCTGAAGGAATCTACATTCTTTTATGGTAAGGAAATATAAATGTCAAAGACAACAACAAAATAATAATTTTATATTGTGATTAAATCTATGAAAATACAGTATGAATTATAAATAATAACCGGGGTGGGTTTGGGTATTACTGAAGTTAAGGTGGTCAGTGAATGTTTCTCTGAGCCATGAGAATGTCTATAAAGACAGTAGAGTATGCCTATTAACAGCAAGGCTTCCGGAGCCAGATTGTTGGTTTAGAAGGCCCACTCTACAATTTACTGGATGTGGAACCATGAGGCAGTTACTTAACCTCTATATGCCTTAGTTCCTCTTCTGTAAAATGGTAATCATAATATGCACCTGATAGGCTTGTTAGGATTAAATTAATACATATCAAAAACATGTCAGAGAAAATAAAATGTGCAAAGATTCTGAGGCAGCAAAGGACTTGGTGTGTACAAGAAAGTTAGACAGTAGTGACTGCAAGGAAGGGTGCCGTGAGAAGAGTTTGGAGATTTGAATAAGGATCTAAAACATCCAGGGCTTTGAGGACTGAGCAGACACAGATATTACCCAAATCCATCTTTAAGAGAGAACTCACTGCCCAGTTCCTAGGAATATGGTTAACTGACAGCTTGCAGCTGTCAGAATCATCTATCTAATCTACCTCAGCTTTTAAGCTAACGGCATGCTTTCCTTGGGGAAGCATCAGCAGGTGATTGAATAAGACTTTAGTTCAAGGGCTAAAATGTCTGACCACATCCATGTGTACTCATTTCAGGATTCATTTAGAGAGTAACTCTTGCTCCACAGCAAGTTGTCAGGGGTGCAGATATTTTTAGATCTTCATTGCCCTTTCATTGCTATCTCTGCCAAATCCAGCTCTCTCCCTTTTTCTTTCAAAGTTGTTTAACCTCATTTCTGTAAGGTCCCAAGTGATATAAAAACAATGGTAATTGGCTATATTTTAATTTAAATACAATGGGAAGCCATTGATGATGAAATTATCTCTTGTATGAGATTGTATTTTAAAAGGGAATAAATACCAGCAGGAAGACCACTTAGGGGACTACGGAAATGGCCCAACAAAATAATAGCATACTCAGGTTGCAGCAGAGGAGATGGAGAGAAGTAGTCATACTACGTGCACATTTTGAAGCTAAAATCAATAGGATTTGCTATTGGTTTGCATATGAAAATCAACAAAAGCATGGAAATAAGGATGACTTCTAGATTTTTGTCTTGAGAAACTAAGTGAATTGTGAGATAAAAAAGACAAGAGCCAGCTTTGAAAGGCAGAGATGTAAATTTGGAATTCCAATAAGACATTGAAGTGGCAATGCCAGGCGGGCACTTAGGTAAACATGAATGTAGAAATATCAGTATAAAAGAGAGCTGCTTTATAAATTTGTTTGCTGTTTGTTTTTTTTGTTTTTTTTCATTTAGTGTTACACAAGCATTTGAGCATTTTTAGTAGCATTTGGTGTTACATATGAAAATGATTGCTCTAATTATGTTCAACTCTCTATTGACATGTTTTCGACAAGATGAGGAATTTTGACACATTTCTTTTACAATAAATTAGGAGATGGGTAAGCCATTTAAATTGAACTTATTTATCAATCGAAAGGTTTATAGTTTTTTCATCTCAGTGGTAATTAATGCTAACTTTTACTTTTAAGTTGCTAAAAGGAGCTTCCATTTAATTCAAGACAATTCAACTTGACAATACATAAACATATACTATATTAGTGTATAGTCAGTCACATGTGAAATGAACAAATGATTAGAGGAAAAAACCTATTTAAAATTAATTCTGAATTAATTCTATTCTATCACAAAAGCAATGAGAGCAGATATTTTAAGAACTCTAAAACATGATAAAAAATTTTTACTTTAATCAGTTATGAGGGAAAATTTATTGTTAATTATTACTAATGACTTATTGTCTTTAAGAATAAGACAAACCTAATATTTAATTTATTTTAAAATATTTATTGAGTGCCTACCATGTTCCAGGTACTACTAAGTGGACATAAAACACAATTCGGGCCTGCAATAATAGATTTCAATCCAGTGGAGAGGTATAAATTGACAAATAATACCATAAATAATTACTTTATTGTAATTAAAACCTTTCTATGAGAAAAAATAGAGTGCTTATCTACTCTTGGGTGGGTGCATGTGTGTGTGTTAGATTTCTCTTCCCCTTTCCTCTGCTTTAGCTGAGATTTTAAGGATGAGTAAAGGCTATGTAGAGGTGATTCTGAATAGATCCAGAGTGACCTATTTATTCATAGCTTTGTGAGATATATGTATCTGTGCCTGTTACTTTCTTTGGAAAAAAAAAAAGTACATTTTATCTTAAGCCTTCTCCCCACAAAAAAAAAAAAAGAAAAAAGGAAATAATTCGAAGAATATTGAAGAACAGAATAGAAAGAAAAGCTAAATCTTGTCCTCAGAAAGTATTGCTGCATTGGTTTGCTAGGGCTGCTATAACAAAAGTACAAAAAATCTGAGTGGCTTAAACAGAAATTTATTGTCTCACAGTTCTGGAGGCTAGAGGTTCAAGATCAAGATGTCAAGAGACTTGGTTCTTTCTGAGGGCTATGAAGGAGAACGTGTTTCATGTCTCTCCTGTACCTTCTGGTGGTTTGCTGGCAATCTTTGGCGTTCCTTGGTTTCTGCTGCATTACCCTGGTCTCAGCCTTCATCTTCACATGGAATTCTCATTGTGTGTATCCAAATTTCCTTTTTATAGGACATCAGTCATATAACATTAGGAGTCCATCCTACTCAAGTATGACCCCATATTAAACTAATTACATCTGCAATGACCATATTCCCAAATAAGATCATATTCTGAAGTATATTTTCTTTGGTTGGTTTAGTGCCACACCCTGGGCTCTGCCACCATGAGATTCTCCATTCTTGCTAAAATCTAAGCCCACTCAACTGCAGGCCTTTTCACCAGTGTCCCAGGCCTAGAGAATAACTAAAAATATTTTTTATGTATTCTTCTGCTTCTTCATCAACCCACTGTTCAAGGCCTCTCAGGATAGACAAGTACAATATTGAGTAGATATAATCCAGAATTGTATTATTCAAAGTCTTTTTATTCCTTCCTTATCAATAGAGGTCACAAAATAAGATTTAAATGAGCACAGTGGACTAAATAGAGTTGTTATAGAAAGTGATGGGCCTAAAACAAATTGAAGCACACCTGCCCCATCTTAAGCAGACCGCAGCAAATTGTTTCCACATAGCAATATGAGCTCAGTGTTGCCAGATCTTTTAAAAAGAGGGTGAGAATAAAAGGTTTTATGTAGGTTTTCTGGCATACAAATCAACCGTTTTAAAAGCAGTGGGTGGACCAAAACTGTAAGTGCCATAATATAATCAAAAGGCCAGATCCAGGCTGCAGGTTGCCAGATTAAAACTGCTATTCTGAGTGATGCATAGAGACTTCTGGCTAATTCATGTCTTTTAGCATGGGCCAATTTTGAATATCACTTGGTTTTATTATTCAACCCAGAAACCATTAGATTCACAGCTCTAGGTCTGGTTAATCTATTAAATTCAGAATCTCAAAGTATAGCCACATTAATAAATAAAGCATAATCATAATTTTGTTACACCTGCCATAGTCATCATATTCTAAACCAACTACTTTAATTTCTTCAGATTTTTGATTGATCAAACTGGCAAACACTTTGAATTTGTGTGTAACCTTGCATTCCCTCCTCTGACGCTGCACTTCAGTGCCCTGGCAATGTGGAATTTTGATTCTGGTTGCTAAAAAACAGTGTGGGCCTGAAGGAAACTGTAATCTTCCTCCTGTTCATGGAATAGATTTCCTCTAGCAAACGACATGCCAATAGGAAGTTTCAGATGACTTTCAATTTAGCACACTCCACATTTGGATCCTCTAACCTTTCTGGAGACTTTCGCCACCCCCGCCCTTGTCAAATCTCCATTATTATTGATTAGTTCTGTAGTTTTTATATGAGACATGCGGAGTTATGATTTCAATTGATAAAATTATTCGGCAGTCTTTAGAATCAATAAGTGACTTCAGCACTTCTACCATAAAAAGAAAGAAAATCTTTCAGCATTCAGAAAGCCCCTGGGTTTTGTTCTATGATACAAGTTGACAATTTAGAGATGTGAGCTTTCATCCTCTTTAAATTACCCAATGCTATCAGAAGCACTCACCACATGTAGTAGTTCTGGAATGCATGCTCTTTTAAAAATTATTCTATGGTGGCAGCTGCTTGGATGCCAGAGTTCCATTTTCATGGTTCCATTTTGTCTCATGGGCAATTAGTTCCTCTTCCCAGAATATAAACTGGAACCCCATTGTCTCAGAATACCAAGTCTCATTTCCAAGAATAATAGTCAGCTAATTCATTCTCTGGACACAATTTGTGTTTTACTTAGGCTCCCTTCATTGTGAGCAACAGCAGCCAAGTTAGTTTAATGCCGATGGAGACAAAAGAATTCTAGCAAATTCTAGATTTTAGTTCTGAAAGAACTCAGGTGATCGAAATGTAAAGACCTATATTTCTCTATAATAGAATTTAACTTAATCATAAGCTCCTATATCACCTGATTGTTTTTTCCTTTAGATGTGGTAAATAAATTTTGGATGTATTGAGTACATTTCCATTTAGAATCATATTTTTGGTCAAGTACTCAGTCAAATTTAGACTCCTCACTCTGTACCCTTCCCTCCTTTTTATGCTTGGGGCAGACTAATATCAGGGGAAAGTGTCTGGTCATTGTGTAGCTACAGACCTTTCTTGGACATCAATTATTAGATAGCTGTCTTATTATTATATGTCCTGCCTGTCAGTTATTATATGTCCTGCCTGTCTTTTGTTGCTTGGGGTGGCACTCACTTGCTGATACACATAGTCTCTACCATGCCTAATGTGTTATATTTGTACAACATGACCATCCGAATTCAAATCCTAGTTTCTTTTAGTCTAAAATCTGAGAAAGGCAGAAAACAGGTCTACTAATTTTAAATGTTTGTCATATCATCTCAGTATCTCCCTATATGAAATGCTGCTGGTGTCCAATGCATAGTCTTAAGGCCCCACCTCACTTCGGTCATAACTGTAGTGGACAGTTCCATAAGGCTCTAAGATACTTCATTACTTTAGCATCCTACGACTAAGACACAAATTTTACACTGTCTTCTCCAGTATTTCCTTCAATGCTGTGACAGTCTGAATGGCATACATAGTTTCAGAAGGACAAGGAGGTGAACACTCTCAGAAGGAACTCTTGACTAATTTGGCATGGGAGCCAATGAATAAAATTCTTCTTCCTTCCATCCTTGGAAGAACAGTTCTAGAAGGTGATTTCTATATTTCTCAGGTGGTTTCAGCAAAATAAAGTCAATTCCACTGCTCACAACAGGAACTTCAATAATACACTTATATTGGCTTTTTTGGCTTTCCTTTCTCACTCTCCCCAAATCCTCTCCTGTTCCTGAGGATCACCTCCCCAAATAAATAAATTACATGTAAGTTCTTATCACCACCTCTGCTTTTGGAAAACCCAAGTTAAGTGTTCCCCACTCCAGACTACTCTCCCACTGCAGCACAGGAGGATTTGTTACCTCCTCCCAGAGCAATAAGAAACCATTTCCAAGTCATACCGTGTCTACTCTAGTTTAGATTAAAATGCCAAAAACACATTTTCAAGTATGCTTTCCGATATGTAGAAGTCCGGAGACAAAGAAAAACTTTTCTCTCTACTGCCTAACTCTTGCAACTGAAAATCAGGTTTCAAGACCTTTGTCACTCCTGTGAGATTTTACAATTGTCTGTGCAACATTAGAGCTGAATACTGACTTTTCTACTTTCAGCAGTGTTCTGCCTTCTCCCTGAACTAACAGTTGCTTTCATTTCAATGGGCAGAGCACCACAGGTAAGAAAGAGAATCGTAGGAATTTTTTTAAATGTCAAAAATATTATCCTGCCACATTTTCTGGTAAATTTATTTACAAGAAAGAAGTTCAGGTTTGATGGAACTCAGATTGGAGTGGGATGAGAGTGACCAGAAAGTTACAGTGAAACAGAAAGTCTGGGCTACTACTTTAATAAGCTTTAACTGCCTCTAAGTATTGCTCTATTTCTGTCCTTTCATACAAAACTTCCTTGAAAGAGTATCGTTAGATATAATTCTACATCTAATTTATTTTTCTCCTTTTCTCTTATCAAGTTTCTTGTGTCAAGGTCACTGATAGACCATATTAGGCATTTACCAAATATTCAGGCTCTTCATTGCTCCTGGATGGTAGCTGCCCAATCAGGATCTATATCCCCTACATGCTTTTATCTAGATGTGGCTATTTTACTGGGTATCTTCATTAGAATTGGAATGGAAGTAAAGTTGGTCATTCCTATGCCATGGCCTTTAAGAAACAGGAAAAGCTTTAGATGAAATTAGAAGATGACAGGGCTATTGTCAGCCTGGGTCACTGAAAGACAATATGGGGCAGAATGCTCAATCAAACCACTGATCATAAAAGTTTTTTTAAAAATAAAAATAATTTTTAAAAAACCTGAACAGCTATATGAGCCAAAAATAAACACTATTATGTTAGCCTACTAAAATTTGGGGGTTTGTTTGTTACAACAGCTAATGTTACTCTGATACGTAGGGCTTATATTTTATTGGTGGATAAAGATAAAAACAAAAGTAAATAAAACATATCTTCTCCTGTGAAAAGAACAAAGTAGTCAGCCAAATAGTTATCTGGGGAAAGACCATTGAAGGCAGAAGCAATGTCAAGTGCAAAAGTCTCATGGTTAAGGAAGAACTGAAGAGCTAAAGGGCCATTACGGCTGGAGTAGAAGTTAGAAATGGTGAAGTAGGAGAGGTCATTTGATACGAGAACAAATAATGTAGGATGCTATGGATCATTATGAGGACTTGGACTTTTACTCAGAATGAAATGGAAAATTTTTGTAAGGTTTTGAGCATAATGTGCTTTGAGTTTCACCACATTTACTCTAGCTTCTTCATAGTTTGGGAGTAGGTTAAAAATAGGCCTAAAGAGACCAATTAAAAGATTTGAGATGAAAGATAATTATGATTTTGATAAGGGTTTAATGACAATGGAAGTATAAGAATTTGTATCCTGGATATATTGTAAAGGTAGAGCCTAAGATATGAAATATGAGGAGGGGGAGATATATTAAAAATGATTCTGAGCTTTTGTCCTGAGAAACTGAGAGTGGATTTGCCATTTGCTGTGAGAGGCACAGGTTTGAGTGGTGGGCATATAAAGACTCAGTTTTAGAAATGTGAAGTTTATGATACATAAACATATTTAAGTTGAGGGAACAAGTAGGCATGTACATGTGGGGCTAGAGGCCAGAGGGAAAAAAAAAATCTGTGCTAAAGGCATTAACTTGAGAGTAGGCAGCTTATATTTAAAATTCTGAATCCTGATGAGAATTCCAAGGATGTGAGTTTAAATAGAGAAGAGAAGAAATCCAAGTGGTGAACCCTGAGAAATTCCATATTAGAGGTCAAGGTCATGAGAACGAATCAACAAAGGGTAGTGAGAAAAAAAGCCAGGGAATTAGTAGGGAAACCAGACATCTTGGAAGCCAAAGTGAAGAAAGTGGCTCAAGGAAAAAAATGATCAACTATGGCAAATGATGCTGAAATTTCCAGAACTATCGCAACTGAGAAATACCACTGAATTTAATATTAACAATTGGTAACCTTAATTCAAGGAGATTGATAAGAGAAAAGGAGAAAAGAAATTAGATATAGAAGTATACAATACTCTTTCAAGGAAGTTTTGCATGAAAAAAGGAAAGAAATGAAAATAGTTGGAGACAGAAATGGTCTAAGAGAGGGTGGCTTTAAGAAGAAAAAAGTAATAGTGTGCTTATATGAGGAGAGCAATGATTATTTTCCTCCATAGATAAAAAGTAATTATTAATTTTTTATAGATGTGCAACTAATAAAATTAACATATAATTATAAACATATTATAACATGTAAATGTTAATATTGAAAAGACACTCACATGTAGTGTATTTAATTGCTAATAAGACAGACAGTGACTGTGACAAACATAGAACAAGAAAGACAGAGAGAAGATATTTCTTATTTTCACTTTTAAGAACTGGACTCAGCACCTGAAACTTACTAGATTTCGTTAATCAATGTCACTATAATAAAAAAAAATTTTTTTTAAAGAATTAGATTTAGGAAGTTAATGCCGTTTATAGGGAAACAACATTAAAAATAAAATGATTTTACTACTACAGATAAGATGTTGCTCTATCAAAACACCAGTGAACACAAGCTCAGAAGCCAAAAAAAAGTAAACTTGAACACATACTGTATGTCAAAAAATCAGCTTTTTTCGTTTTTACCTAATTTTATTCAAAATGCAAATGATGAGACTATTGTTCATGAAGGCCTTTGGACATGGAAAAGTTAATAGTGAAATATCTGGTAGAAGGAAGATTAGCAGCAGGTTAAAATATATTTGAGAAATAATCCTTTCGTTGGTAGAGATAAAGAGAAAAAAGCAAATGCTCTTGCCCTAAGCCATTTCTTTATTTTAGGGAGAGATAGTAACAAAGGCAAAGAGAGAAAACTCTAAGTTAAAATTCATTCATTCATTCACTCACTCATTCATTCACTTAATCAATGATTACTGAGTAAGTAAGTGCCAGGCGCTCTTCTATACACTAAAGATGAACAAGAAAGACAAGGTCCCAACTCTTATCAGATTTACATGTTAATTGGAGGAAGAGAGATAATAAACAACAAATGAATAAGTTAAGATCATTTCAGATAATGATTAGAGCTTTCATGAAAAAAATATAAAGTGATACAGAACATCCAGGAAGGCAAAAAATTACCACAAAACTTAACTGCTTAAAACACACATACATTATCTCACAATTTCTGTGGGTCAGGAATCTGGAGCATAGTAGTTGGGTCTTCCAGGTCGGGGTATCTCATTAGGCTGCAATTAAAGTGCCTACAAAAGCAGCACTTATGTCTCGGTCCAACTGTGTGGAATCTCCTTGCTGGCTTACTTGGTGGTGGTTCGCAGGATTTAGTTTTCTGTGGACTGGTAGACTGAGAATCTAAGTTCTTTGCCACTTGGGTCTCTCTCTGGGCAGTTCACAACATGATAGCTGGCTTCATCAAAGTCAGCCAAAGAGAGGAGTGAGCAAGAGAGAGGTAGAAACAGAGCCAGCCTTTTATAGCCTTATCTAAGAAATGACTTGTCACTTTTGTCATGTTCTGTTCCTTAGAAGCAAATCACTAGGGGCAGTCCACACACAAGTGGAGAAATTACACAAAAGTGTGAATACCAGAAGTCAATGATTGGGAATCATTTTAGAACCAGCCTATCCCAGAGGGAATCAGAAAGGTGGAAATGGTGTGAAATTATGATACTAGAAAGAAAAATGCAGACCTGAACAACAAAGGTCTGAATGCAGATTTAGCCAATCTCCTTCTCCTAAGAAAGAAATTTTTGTGTGGTATACAACAATAGTCCAAAGAGAATATACTGTTCAACTTTCACAAATTTTATACAGGTCTGTTATAGCATTATACTTTCATTTTTGATCAATATTTATTAAACATTCATTGCCTATATATTAAAAATATATTTACTATTTCAGAAGTAATAGAATTCTCTTCTTCATCCCTTTCAATACTAATTCCCATTCTCTTATTCAACCTATATACACTCCCCCCAAAAATCAAACGAAACAAAAAATATATATATATTTTGATTAAATTCAGTTCTAGTTTAGCCAAAATAGGTTAACTTCAATGTTAGAGTATGTCTACCCACATTTTAGTCAGTAGTCAAGTGAGCTTAAATCACTTAGAATTCTACAACACTAAAAGATGAGTCTGCTAAATTCTAGATAATCAAATTTGGGCAGATCATTCAACCTCACTGAGCCTTAGTTTCTAGTACATAAACTAGGAAAACAAAAATAGTAACAAAATTAATTCCTACTTCAAAGAATAGATGAAGATTAATGATGTATGTGTTAGCATTTTGTCAACTATAAAATACTCTACATTTTTAGAAAGGTTTATTTAAAAAGCATTTAATACAAAGAAATTGAAAAGTGATAAGCTTTGGAAATTATACAAGATTTTTAATATCACCACTCGTTTCTCTCCTACACAGAAAAATGAGAACATGCTGACCCAGTTTTCTTCCATTCACAATATTCTTAAGTGTTAAGTAAATGCTTTACATTTTTAACTCATTGTTTACACCATGAAGTACCCACAAACGTACAGCAATTTAGAAACTAAAAAAATTTGGGAAGATACATTTGTTCACTAAACCACAGTAAAAGTCTTAGAAGAGTTAACATAGAATGAAAGCAAGGGAGAATATGATATGTATTAGAAGAAAGAACTATATTAAAATGAGCTTATTTTTATCAGAAGAAAATGGTTATTTTAAAACAGACGTGTGTCCTTTTATAATAACAGAAGCTGAAATATAACTGTAATTTACAACCATAAGGTAAGATTTCCATCTTTATGTGACATGAAAAATGTGCCAAGCCAAGACTTTCCCATAAACAAAATTGCTTTCTTCAACTCACACTTTAATGCAAGATATCAATCATGTGGTAGATTTTATTACTCAGAATTTAGCTCTGTTCTTTGACTGATTGCTTGCAGTCAGCTTGAAGTACAATTGTACATCATCCCTATTATATACGCATCTGAATTTGTGGACCCTTTTTTATTTTAAAAAGAATATTATAAATGGGAAGAAATACCTGGTGAGGCAGAATTAGTTTGACATTGAGCATTTTAACTCAATGGTGTGGTTTTGATAACGTGTCATTATATATCCACAATAGGTCTGAGGCTGCAGACTTTATGTAAGACTTCAGAGGATAGCAATGGCTCACAGCTATATGAACGAACCCTCTATTCTGATGCCTTTTCTTTCTTCTTTCACATGCCTATATTTGTCAAACAATTCTCATTTAAAATAAAAGCTAGTATTGATAACAATGCAATGCACTGACTACACAGACAATACATTTAGAGGATACATATTCATATATGGCAGCAAGAATATCAAACATAATTTTTTTTTCATTAATCTACTATAACTTATATGGAGAACTGAAAGCAGTGAAAATGACACTTATGCTATTTGTGGTCAGGAGTTCTTATACTCTGTAAGTAGTCCCAGGTTAAGGGGAGCTACAGTGACCCAAATCATGGACAGTGTCGGGGAGAAAATGTACCCTGTTTTCTCTCTGAGTTCTTTTGGCCGGTCTAATAACCAGACTGGCATGAAATAAATTAACAGGAGAAAATAATCAAATTTTATTACATATGTACATATGGAGATTCTGTAAGATTATGAGACAAAGCAGGCAGTTGAGGCTTATATGTCACCTTGAGGTAAGGTAGGTTAGGGGGAGTAGTAGTAAGTGGTTTGGGACTTCAAAGGGCAGGAAGACAATTCACATGGAGTTGGAAAAGCAAATATTTGATAAATAATGTTTGCTGGGCAATCTTTAACAATGGGATACAAAGAAGACTGAACAAATGATCTTTGCTAGGTTCTTGTCTACCACACACTAGTTTATATTAAACTATACTTATCTATGATAGCTCCCTTCCTGGATCAGGTTGTCTAAATTCCTTTCAGGCAGTTAGAAGTTAGGTCAAAGATTTTTCTGGAGTCTTTTGTTTCTTAAAAATAACTAGTTTACCTAGGACATCAGAGTATTGTGGCATGAGGAATACCATTGCTCTCTCCTCTTGAAGTTACAACAAGATGAATAGCTATAATCCAAAAAAAAAAAAAAAAAAAATCTGGTCTAACACACATCCGTGTATAAAAACATTTGAAGATGTGTGAATCGGGGCAAATAGGGAAGGCAGGAAGCAGAGATTGTTTCCACAGACACAGCCCAAAACTCACTGAAGGTCTCAAGGAGAAGGGAGAAATCAGGTTGCTGCATGTGTTCTCTGCATCCCTGAGCATCCCTGACTGAGTGATTAGCATATAACACTGCTGAACCAAGCTATCTATCGGGGCAGAGACTGAACACAAAAGTACAACAGCTGTGTTTTATCAGCCACCACTGCCAGGCAGAAAACAAAGCCATGGAAGCTGGCCATATCCCCCCATCCTCCCAGAGTTAGCAGCAGGTCTCAGAAGAAACTGTAGCAGTGAGTGTTGGGCTACAAAGCAGAGTATCTACATCCCCGAGAATGAAAGAGACAGCTTCTGAACAGCAGATGCATTCTGTGGCTACACCCAGGACCGGGTAGAGATACAGAGTCAAGGCAGTTGAGTCTTGAAGTAGCCATTACTGGCAGGAGAACAAAGCCACAAACATACCAGCAGCCTCTCCCACCCATCCTACCCCCACCCATTGAGGCAGATCTTAGTGAGCACTCCTGAAACACCTCAGGTAGTTCAACACTACATCTGGCTGCTGGGACTGCACTGGGACTTCAGTGGCTCAGAACCCCATCACACACCATATTCTCCCATGAGGTTGGAGCCGTGAGACTAGTCACAGAGGAGACACCCACCTCCCGAGAAAATATAAGGCACTTTCTACCACCCAGCAGAGATCCAAGAAGCCTGAGCCATGTAAGAGGCCTGTATTCCCTTCAAATTATACCTACTGGAAAACAAAAGAAAAACCTCTTCTTATTAACCTGTCTAAGAGGCATCACTCTTTATAATAAAATTAAAAATAAAGCAGAGTTCATTCCTAAAAATACCTAGGCAGAGAAATAATCCATCAATACCATGAGCAACCAAGGTAACAAGACAGCTCAGAAAGAAAATGAAAAATCTCCAGAAAATAAATTTAAAGACAGAAATATATGACTTAAATGGAAGAGAATTCAAAATTGCAGTTGTGAAGAAAACTCAGCAAAATTCCAGAAAACTCAGATAGGCAGTTTATGAACTCAGAAATAAAATCAATGAACAAAAGGAATACTTTACCAAAGAGATTGAAACTTTAAAAAAGAACGAAAAAAATTTTTTTCGGAGCTGAAGAACTCAACAAAAGAGATTAAGAATGACATGGCGAACTTAGGAAATACAGGTGACAAGATAGAGGAAAGAATTAGTGATATCACATACGGAAATCTGAAAATGATGCAGATGGAAGAAGAGAGACTTGAGAATAAAAAGAAAGAAAGAAAGCTACAAGAACTATATGACTCCATCAGAAAGAGCAACATAAAAACAATGAGTATACCAGAAGGAAAAGAGAGAAAGAAACCTATCCAAACAAATAATCGACAAGAACTTCCCAAACCTGGATCCTTGAATCTAAGGAGCAAATAGAACACCTAATTATCTCAATCCAAAAAGGCCTTCTCCAAGGCACATTACATTAAAATTGTCAAAAAATTAATGACAAAGAAAGAATTCTCGAGGCAGCAAGAAAAAAGAAGATAGTAACCTATAAAGGAAATTTCATTAGATTATAATCAGATTTTTCAGTAGAAATTCTACAAGCAAGAAATATTGGAATCAAATATTTAAACTATTGAAAGAGAGAAATAATCAGTCAAAAATAATTTATCTATCAAAGTTATCTTTTACATATGAAGGAGAAATATACACCTTTCTATACATACAGAAGCTGAGAGAATTTTCCACCACATTTCTGCATTATAGGAAATACTAAAGGGGGTTATTCTACCTGAAACAAAAAGACAAAAGTATACAAAACTATGAGTAAGATGATTAACAGACAGAAGCAGGGAATTGCAATCTTTCTTCAGAATAGAGTATAATATACAAATATTACATAATGGCTAAATAAGGTAAAAACATTTAGAAAGAGAAGAAGACAATAAGTATTGAAACTCAGAAGTAAACTCACTGCATAAATAGGAATAATGTGTGTCCCTCCCCCCACAAAAAAAAAAAAAAACCAGAAAGGCGGGGGATGAAGGTCTGAATTTCCAAAGGGGAAAGGAGGTAAGATGCGCACAGAAGAAAAAAGACTACTGTATATGTAAAACTTTCTTTTATGTAAACTTAGTGGTAAGCACACCAAAAAAAAAACATACAGAACTAAGACATGTAACATAAAAAAGGGGAACAAATGGGAAAATCATAAAATAGCACCAAACTAAAATAAAAGACAAAACACGAAAGCAAAGAAATGATGGAGACACCAAACTACCAGATAACAAAAGATAGAATGGATGTAGGAAATCCTCATATATCAATAACTACCTTAAATGTAAATGGACTGAGCTCACCAATAAAAAGACAGATTAGCAGATTGGATCAAAAAGCAAAACCCAACCATATGCAGACTTTAAGAGATACATCTTGCTGCAAGGACAAATATAGACACAAAGTGAAAGAATGGAAAACAATACTCCAAGCAAAAGGCATCCAGAGAAAAGTAGGTATAGCCATACTAAAATCTGACAAAATAGACTTCAAGACAAATAATTTTTGACAAAGGAGCCAAAAAACATACAGTGGAGAAAAGAAAACCTCTTCAATTAATGGTGCTGGGAAAACTGGAAAGCCACATGCAACAGAATGAAACTAGACTGCTATCTGTCACCATATACCAAAATTAACTCAAAACGGATTGAAGATTTAAATATAAAAAATAATAAACTGCATAGAAGAAAAAATAGATACTAAACTCATGGACCTTAGTCTTAACCCTTCTAGTAAAGGGGCTAATATCCAAAATATATAAAGAAATCATAAAACTCAACAATCCAAAGCAAACAATTCAATTGAAAAATGAACAGAGGATCTGAACAGACACTTCTCCCAAGAAGACATACAAATGGCCAACAGACATATAAAAAGATGCTCGACTTCACTAGCTGTTAGGGAAATGCAAGTTAAAACCACAAGAAGATACCACCTCACACCTGTTAAAATGGCCATCATCAACAAGATAAGCAATAACAAGTTCCCCTCAATAGATGATTTGATAAAGATGTGGTATATATATACAATGGAATATTATTCAGCCATAAGAAAGATAGAATACTGACAACATGAATGGATCTTGAGATAATCATCCTAAACAAAATAAGTCAGATGGAAGAAGTTGAGAACACTCATATGTGGGCTATAAAACTGAAAGCAATAAATGAACAAGACAAACAAAACAAACAAATTCATAGACACAGACAAAAGTTTAGTGATTTTGAGAGGAAAAGTGGGGAGAGGGAGAGGTAGATAAGGGTAAAGGGGGTCAAATATATAGTGACAAAAGGAGATTTGACTTTGAGTGATGAATACACAATGCAATACAGAGATGATGTACTACTGAATTGTATGCTTGAAACACATAATTTTATTAACCAATATCACTCCAAAAAAATTACATTTAAAAAATAAAATATAATAAATAAATAAAAACAACCTAAGACTCTTTGAAAGTCAAAAAAGAGCTCTTAATTATAAGACTCTTTCTGCCTAAATTTATAATAATAATGAATCAGAATGATGGTGAAACAATGAGCAATTTTTCCTTGTTTCTCTTAGATGGCTACATAACATGATAAAGAAATAAATAAATAACCAGCTTTACTGAATCAATGTCCCAAAGAGGCATATTTTGAAGTGGCAAACTCTGCTGCCCTTCATCAACTTACCATGAATTTAGTATTCCTTGGGCACAGCAATGCATATTAAAATTAAGATGTGGAGCCTTGACATAAAGAGTTCATAGCTAAAGTTGCCATAAAATTTACAGTCTATTTCTAGGTAGGAAAAGTATGAAGAATTTCTAGTGCTGTCCTTTACAGAGCGAAGTCATGGCAGATATGCAATCCTACTGGATTCCAGCTGCCTACGAATAAGTAGAATACTTTAAAAACCTTTTAACCTATCTGTGATGAAAAATTCATGCTGGTTTAAACTTCCTTCGAACTTTAAATTAGCCACTGCAGCACATTCAGCTGCACAGCCCAGTAGTCTTAAAACCACCAAATGCTAAGAAAATAAGCTCTGTGATTCTTAAAATAAATAAATAGATAGATAGATAGATAGATAGATAGATAGATAGATAGATAGATAGATAGATAGATAGATAGATAACTGAGCCTACTTATGAGGCTTGCCTTCTCCTCAGCAAAATGCTTAATTTCTAGGGCTGCCTTAGTTGTCATACTGCTGGGTGTGATTTTTGTTATTGAAAATAAAGTATAAAAGCCTAATCCCAATGCAATCAAATTTAACTTGGGATAAGTGACTGAGAACCACACTCAAATGCTTAGAAGTGGAGATACTTTTAGATAACTTGTCTCTACGTAATCCCTTCTTAAATGTGCTTATACAGATGAGCCTCTTCTCCATGGTTTTACATTAATATTCCTTTATCAACTCTAAAATGAAATAAAAGGGCTGCTAAACACACTTCATTATTGTTTTGAGAAGCTGGGTTTAAACATTTGCATTGTGAGGCATCACAGGCTCAGTGTCTGCGTGATCAAGTGTTCAGCTTTTCTTAAGGCCAAACTCTATCAAGCTTAACTTTCAGTTATGTAGAAATTTAGGTCCAGATCCCTAAAGCTGCCTTTTCCCCTCTCTAAGTAGAAGTAAAGAAATTGTTCTCTAAACTAATTTGGTAAGAAATGCATTCCTTCTGGTAATTTGACACTTCTTTAAAATCCTGACCTTTGTAAGAAATTACTTTATAGTACATTAGTATATAACCCAGTATTAGCCACAGGATGAGGTTTCCACAACAACGAGTTTACATAGTCAAGTTCCACCTTGGAAAATCATCTGTATTATTAGCTCTTCTTAGTACCATATGTCGTTATATTCAATTTAACCAGAGTACTGTGGGATTTTATCAATGTCTGGAACTATCACATGGTCTCATAAGGGTTATCTGTGGTAAGATATGCTCTAGAGATTATCGAAGTTAGTATCTGTCACATAGGAAGTGCTCAATAAATATAAGGAATACGCTGTGCCTTTGCTAACTATAATGAATAGTTTAATGCATATCTCAACACCAAAAAAAAAATCTACCTTGTCTATTTGGTTTTTGCGAAGATTATAAATAATACTATTTGTAGCATATTTATGTGTCAATGTGTCAAACACTGTACTAAGACTTAACACATATTTCAGCAGATGTATAAAGGACCTAAACAGTGCCCACTATTCAGAAGGAACTCAATAGTAATACTTACTATTATCTGTCTACATCACACATTTTGTAATGTGAACTGACTTGCTTAGAATTACCTAGTGCCACTGTGAATCAGTTACATCCTGCACTGCACAAAAGCATACTATGGTGAAGTCCCACATTATGTAAGCCAAGTATACTTACCAAGTACGAATTAGCCAAGTACTAATTACCAAATGGTGTATGTAATTAGATTTAACCTGCAAAGCTCTGTGTTTGGTGTAAGTCTCTAAATAGGATATGCTTGTATAAAAGTATTCTTGTAAATGCACAATAGAATTATAATAATAGTAGATATTTGTGCTGTTACTCCCATTGTCTAGATTGAGCAAACTGAGGCCAGGAGGGTTTACGTTATTTGTCCAAGAACAAGCAAGTACTAAGTGGTATAACAGAGCTTCAGATTAGCAATGCCCAACATGTCAATCCTGGAACTTAACTACCATACTATTCTGCTTTCTGTTTTTTGAAACAGTAGTATAATTCAAAGGACAAAGGCAAACTTCTAGACCTTGGAAAAATTCCCAAATATTTTATTATTTTAAAAAATTAACTTCAGAAAACATTAACATCTTTATAATATTTGAGGATTTCTTATCGGAAGGCAAATTGTAATGAAAAATATTATTGAAGCAGTAACGAAGTAGGCAAATGCCACTTATTCCTATTTCCTAAGAGGCCCATAATAAATATTAATAATAAATTCCAATACACTCCCACTGTGTCTAAATGTTGCCTTTGAGTCTCTGTCAACATTGTGCTCCAGGCAGCTCCTCAAACAGTGAAGCTAATACCTAGATAAAACCTTTTCCAGTCCTGGCCTTCCACCCTCCCATTTCTGTTAATAGACTGGGAGGCATATATTGACATTTATTCAACTAACTTTTGTTGTAGGTCAGCCGTTTCCCATACACTGTACTAAATACTGGTACTATAACAATAGCAATTGAAATATTTGCCCTCAAGGAACTCACAGGCTATCAGGAAAACAGACTGAAAAATTAAAAATCAACCTATACTATGCTACTGAAATCCCATAATAAAAGCAAAAATACACATATAGAGTGATAAGGAAATTAATCAGATATCAGAGTGTAAGTGGCTATAGGGAACAATTCTCTACATTTGAGCTAATCTTCAAAACCTAAGTATGTTCAAGGCAAAACTATGAGGAGCAGATCATCTTAGGCAGAGGAAACAGCATACAGCAGATTGCTTAAGAATGTATGAAAATGTGTATGGCTGGAAAAGTGAACAAAGCTGGATTATGAAGGACTTTGTTTGGCTTGCTAGAGTCTGTCTTTTATCTTGAAAGAGTTGGGGCAACATTTAAGCATTTTAGAGGTACATGACAAAAATCACTTGTTTTATAAAGTTCTCTGGCTGTGCCGTGGTAGAGCCATTGGAAGGAAGCAACATTTGAGTAGAGAACTTTTCTGAGACTAGATCTGCAATAATCCAAGTGAAAAATTATGAAAACCCAAACTAAGATAATCACAGTAAAATGGAGAAGAGAGAGCTGATTAGAAAAATATTGAAGAAGTAGACTTTATATGACTTTAAAATTAATTGGAAGTGGTAGCATGGGAATAGGAGGAATCTATGAGGAACCCTAGATCTCTGGCTTGGGCAAACTAATGTATGCTGATTTCATTTAATAGATGAGGGAACACAAGAGAAGTCAGGATCTTGAGTGGAAAGTGATGAACTCATTTGGGGATACATTAAGACTAACCTAGTAATAGTGCTTCCATATGGAGTTGTACACTTTGCAGTTCAAAATAAAGATATGAAGCACAGAAAATAGTAGATCTGATACTTAAGTGATAGTTAAAAATGGGCACAGATCAACTCATCCAAGGAAAGTACGTTTAGAGCCAATGAAAGCTCCTGCTTTAAACTGTAGGAAACAATGAGACATAGTAGTTGTGATAGTGAGAACTGGAGCCAGATTGCCTAGGTTCATATAATAGTTTTAACACTTATGTGTGTAATCTTGAGGAAACTACTTGACTTCTCTATGTTTCAGTGTCCTCGTGTGTAAAATATGGTAATAATAGTATTTATTTCATAAGGTAACTTTGAAATGTTAATACATGCAAAGGTTTAGAACATTGCCTGTCACAGTAAGCACATAATAAATGTTAGCTATGGCAATGATGAAGATGACTGTTGATAAAAAATATATATATACAGTTTTTCCTCACTCTTAAGACATTTCAACATAGAAAAGAAACACAAACACATCTATAAAATAAATAATAATAATTAAGGGTTAGATGACTAATATTAAAAGAACATTATGGTCTCAACTGCTCAGTGAGTACTGGGATGAAGGGAGAAGTTGATAACTTAGTGGCAATCAGGCTGTATCTAAAGAGGGACACAATAATCATTGGGACCAAAAAGATGTATTTCTTAGGGTGAACACCCTAGAAAGGTGTTAAAGACAAATACTACCTGATAAACAATTTTGTTTAAGGCCGGTCCTGCCCATAAACTTCATTTCTGATGTGCTACAAAAGATTCAGTGCAAAATAAAGAAAATCTCAAAAAGCATAATGCCTTGAATACAGACAGACTATCCTGTAAAAGGGGGAGTTGACATTTTTATTATGATTCACATAGATCAAACCCAGGACACTAGGTAGAAGTCATAGGAGACAGACACACAAGAGAAAGCACCTGGAATAAACCTATCCCTAGTTAAGAGTGAGCAGTCTTGGAAGGTAACATATAAATGCCCTTTTACTTTAGGCGTTCTAGCAAAGTTTGGCTATATTTGTTAGCAATTCAATAGAAATAATTCAAACATCAACTTCTTGAAGTGAATAGATGAATCTTTAAGAACTTTTTCAATTTTGATATTCTGTGGTAACTACAATAGTTGATATCTTTAATATGCATGGAAGGGACTGGGGTTACTAAAGAAACTATTACTTCCCATTATCACCACTAACTAGTATCAACAATAACTAGTATTATCTCTAACTTTTCTTTTTTTCTTTCTTCTATTTTTTGTACCTCCAACTTTAAAGAGAGGCTAAAGAACTCTCCTAGGGTCTCATAGGAAACACTGTGAAAGGGGCTTACTCCTTCTCTCTCAGGACAGATAAAATCCCCACTGATATCTTTAGTAAGTCCTGCAGGTTGAAATGACTTGCTCTAATCTGATTTTACTATATTCTGGAGAAGTTCTCTACTTAAAACAGTTGGCAGTTTTATGCTGATTCTGGCTCATTTTCTGCCTGTTACAGGGAAGAATAAGATTTAGTTTTGTTGTCTGTTTTCAAGCAAATCTTTAGCTTTGTTTCCCTCTGTCATACAAAATTGATAGTACTCAAAGTAATTAAAGAAAAGTCTAAGGCATGACTAATATTTTTACACAATTACCACTCTTCAAAGAAACTGTTCTTTTTCCTCAAACAAGTATGTAATTAATCAGCTACAGGAATTATTTCTATATCTTATCATGCTAAAGATTTAGTTTAAAAGAATATTTTGTGGAAGGATTTCGTGGTAAGATGATAAAATGTCCATTCCACTTGTTTTAAGTGCACTGTTCTCAGCCATGCATATCAATTAGGTAACTAAGAAGCCATATGGCCACCTTCACTATAAAGCAGCTTTCTTTAAGCAATGATAGTTACTACTGCCTGTCCAGTGAGATAATTTTTTATTATTGTTTCCTACTGAAATTAGATGCTTCCACACAAAGCTCAATCTTCATCATCCTGTGATTATCACAGGGGTTGGCACCTGTCCAGGTTATTCAAGGTCCTATAAGTTCAGAAAGATTCTCAGACATCAAAAAATTATGTGTAATGTACATGACAGATCCCATTATAATGATCAGGAAAAAATGACTTAGATTATACACCATAGTGATAATATGGCAACATGGTATCACCAGTGTATTCAGGAATTTTACTAATTGATCCACAGTTGACACCATTATTTGCAGCAAGAATAGATATGGCTTATAAATACAAAACACCTAATGCTGGGCTTTTCAGAATAGCCGATTTGTTTCATAAACCAAATTCATAAGGTTTACATATGGTATGTACATTCACTATTATATCTTAAATGTATCCTATGTCAATGAGAGAATTTGTCTTTTCTTTCTTACCACTCAATAGCCTTTCCTTCCTCAAACTAGCTTATGATATGTCCCCTCTCTACTCCAACCAAACACACACACACACACTCTCTCTCTCTCTCTCTTTCCCTCCCTCCCTCCCTCCCTCCCTCTCTCTCATCTAGTTTGCCTAATATAACCCTACCACTCAAAGATCTCACTGGCTTGCTCATCATCAAATGAACTACTAAAACAAAGGGACCATAGTAATTGCTCAAATTAGAAGCCTGCTTATAAGATAATGATGGAGCTCCAACCTCAGCCATGGATGTTTTAATTGGCAAACTACCCGATTTCTGTTAAAAATATACACCCAAAGCTGCCCCTTTAACTTAAAATATATGTGTAACAGATCCCCTCCTCTCATCACCCTTCTGGACCAAAAAGATGTATTTCTTAGGGTGAACACCCTAGAAAGGTGTTAGGCTTGGAAACTTAGATTTGGCCACCTTTAATTGGATATTTAATTGTACCAGCTGGGTTCTGACTTCATTCCTCGAGCTTCCAGTTGGTTTTGCCCAATGAGAGACATTAGCAGAGAATCCAGAGAGTAGGAAGGGAGTGATATTGAATATTTCTCCCACTGGCATTCTCCCTGCTGGTTGCCATGGTTTGGTAGTGTCTCTCTACCAGATGCTACAGCTCCTATCAGGCAGCCCTATTAACTCTTTTTCTGTTCTGATAATTTCCCTCTTTCCTTACCCCTTCATTTTTCTTTCTTTTTCTGTAGGCCTCAGAGAATTGGTCTATCCCTAGGTGGTTTCCGAAATCCTGCCCTGACCTTTGTAAATAGTCCTTGTATTAAATTCTTTTAAAATTCCCTTTTGAATGTACCATATGATTGCTGTTGAACCTTAATTGATACAATAATCTTTACCCAGTTTTTTATTCTGTATTTTCTTTTATTGATTTGAGAAATTATTCTCCTATTCTAGTTATCAACCATTTTTTTATAGTTGTATGCATTAAAAATGTTTACTCTTCAGCTTGCTTCAAACTTTATGATATTTTTTGTGGTAGAGATATATACATAAATATAAATTTTAAGTTGG
>NW_011888791.1:8274651-8277761 GCF_000151845.1 Pteropus vampyrus | reverse complement strand
ACCCCTTCATTTTTCTTTCTTTTTCTGTAGGCCTCAGAGAATTGGTCTATCCCTAGGTGGTTTCCGAAATCCTGCCCTGACCTTTGTAAATAGTCTTTGTATTAAATTCTTTTAAAATTCCCTTTTGAATGTACCATATGATTGCTGCTGAACCTTAATTGATACAATAATCTTTACCCAGTTTTTTATTCTGTATTTTCTTTTATTGATTTGAGAAATTATTCTCCTATTCTGGTTATCAACCATTTTTTTATAGTTGTATGCATTAAAAATGTTTACTCTTCAGCTTGCTTCAAACTTTATGATATTTTTTGTGGTAGAGATATATATATAAATATAAATTTTAAGTTGGTAAAATATATTAAATATTTTCCCTTTGTCCTTCAAGAAATTCTTCTCTACCCAAATTTTATCAAAAGATTTTCCTATAATTCTTTTTAGAGTTATAGATTTGCTTTTCTAAATAGGTCTTCAATTTATTTTTACATAAAAATAAAATATAAATAAAAATTAAGTATCTTAGTTTGTTTTCCCACCTGGTTAACAAACTAATTGTTTTAGTACCATTTATTGAATAAACCATCCATTCCCAGTATTCTATGAGGACTAGCTATTTCTCTGTCTTTCCTATAGTTATTATGTCACTTTTTTTTGCCTTAATCAGACTTAACAATTCTTCTATTAATTCCAATCACAAGAGTGTTGGCTCATATTAACCTCATGATATGTTTTAAAATGAGAATAAAGTGAAGATAGAAAAGGTATAACGAGTTAGTAAACATAATAATTAGAAAGGAAGAAAGAAAATGAGATAGGGAGGGAGGAAGGAAGGAAAGAAGGAAGGAAGAAAAAAGGTGGGCAAGGACTTAGAAGTCTCAATGAGAACAAAGATTCAGTTAAATCTGGGAATAGTAGTCAAAGTAGTAGGCTAAGAAAACACTGTTTCTAAAAATTTTAGAAAAATAGCAATTCTAAAAGAGGACAATCTAATGTGTGTTCATGGGGCTGAGTTGTTGAAATGGCATAAAAGGTGAAGGTTAATGGAGTTAAAGAAGGCAGAAAAGTTAAGGCAAAGGTATTTATGAATATACACACCCTGATATTAACATCATTCGGGAAAATATCAGAAATAGCCACCATCATGTAAGAACACACACGAACTCTAACTCCTGCCCATTTTCTAATAAATAAGGTAAAAAGATACACATTTCAATAATCAATAGGATCATTAAAATTCACTAATATCTACCACTTTTTGAGATTTTAAAATGAGAGAATAGACACAACTCCACCAAAATTTAAAACATCTAGGAAAGTTGAATAAAGAATAAAATTTTTAAGGTCATAATACATAGCATTTATTGAGTACCTATATCTGCTTCATTTATCAAGCGATATGCTTTACATTGCTTAGCTCATCCAAAATTGTAAGTTGTAGGGCAAAGAATCAAATTTAAAACTGATATACCACTAAAACATAGCTCTCTGATACTTTCCATATATATCTACTTTCGTCTACAATAAAAATTTTACAGAATAAGCTTAACACAATGTTT
Source organism: Pteropus vampyrus (assembly GCF_000151845.1). Taxonomy (NCBI): domain Eukaryota; kingdom Metazoa; phylum Chordata; class Mammalia; order Chiroptera; family Pteropodidae; genus Pteropus; species Pteropus vampyrus. Next base: position 8,276,205 of record NW_011888791.1, on the reverse strand, counting down.
TGATAAAGAGAAACTTGCTATTAAAACATATTTCCATGTTGCCTTACAAACTTATTTTACTCAGGAATAAATCAGAACAAATTGTAGCATTATCAAACCTATTCACGGCGAAATTTTTTTCATATTAAACCTCTACTGAACTTTTCTCTAATTAATTAAAAATCTCATCAGGAGATAACCTTTACTTTGACATAGCAACTTTCAAAACATATTATTGAAACTCCATTTGTTACATATTCTAATATCAAGAAAGAAAAGTTTAGAATAGAAATAAAAGGCTTGAATTAATTAGTCAACAATAATTAATTAGACATTTATCCAAAGTGAGATTTAAATTCTCTTTATTCTCTTGGCTTAATGCCATATTTTGTTTGCTTAATGAGAATTCTATCATCTGTGAAGTTTATGATGAATTTAAAATTCTAGCATTTAGATGCATACGTTTATTCTGATAATAGTTGGCAATGACAGTAATTATCCAGATTCTGTATAATTTGGGTAGAAATTTTTTAAAAAATACTACTTAATTCTTTTCTAAAATATATGTTAAGAGGATTAAGTATCTAACCTAAATTATGTCAGTTGTTCTATTAAATAAACATTTGGTAAGTTTAGATAAATTTGGGTTGCTTTTCTATGAGTCAGCCTAACTTAGGACAAAAAGAATTTCCCAAAATACGATGGAATTCTTTTTACTTGATTTTAAATAACTATTACATAGATGAAATTGCTAACAATTATACAAACAATAATTGAATGAAAACTAGAGAAACTATGCATAAAGATGGTTTGCTATAGCTATTTGATCTCACAGCAATTAATATCACTTGGTTAATACCTTTAATGTTCTGTTTAAGCACTTAAAGTTTTCCCAAGTGACTTTCCCCCTAGATATTTATGTTTCGGGAAGTATTTTCCCTGGATATTTTAGATGATTAAATTCCAAATTAATTTTCAGTTTTAATCAGTTTCTGCTTATAAATTTTGACTTCGCTATATCCATTTATATTATTCCTCTATCTTCAATGGTGTTGGAACATAACATGAAATCAAGAGCTATTGCAAATTCAATTAATTTTATTTAGGCTTGTTAATACGGATATAAATTAAAAGTAGGATGACTCAAAATTTAGAATTAATTCTCCACTTAACTGCTGTCAAATCAATATGCTCTAACTACTTTTTTTGTTTTAGTTTTACAATCTTCTGACATTTTAATCTATGCATAAGGGTATTAGTTTATTAGAGCTGTTGTAACTAATTACCACAACTTGATGGCTTTTTTTAAAAAATAAATTTTTTTCTTCTCACTGTTCAGGAGGCTGGAAATCTAAAATCAGTGTTGGCTGACTTGTTTGCTTCTTGAGGTTTTGAGGAAAAATCTATGCATGACTCTCCTAGCTTCTGGTTGCTACAAGAATCCTTGGAATTCTTTGGCTTGTGGACACCACTCCAGTCTCTGCCTCTGTCTTCAAAGGGCTTTATCCCCTGTTTTCTAGTAAAGACAAGATTTATTGATCTTAGGGCCCACCTACCTTTTTTTTTCTTTTCTTT
>NW_011888791.1:8271049-8273846 GCF_000151845.1 Pteropus vampyrus | reverse complement strand
TTTTTTTCTTTAATCATTCATCCACAAGAATAATCAATAAACCTCTATTATAGACCAACCAAAGAGCCAAAGAGATAATTAATAAAAAAAATCGGTAAGTGGCATCTAAATAATAAATTAACGGCTTAAAATTTAAACCTGTGGGGGAAAAATTGAGTTATATTTTGTATGCTCTACAAATGAACACCAAATTTCTTTAGCTTGAAGTGTGATGTTTAGTATTCCTAAGGGTATAATGATATTAATATCAAAGTAGAGGACTTTGGAGGAGAAAATGTAACTGAAAGATGTAAGAAACCATACAACTTTTCAGTTCTTTGGTTGGTGTATAATAGAGACATATTGATTACTCTCAGGGATGAATGATTGAAATAAAGATATAAAGAAAATAAACTTACTGCTTGGTATGTAAAACATTTATTTGACAATTTGCAGACAAATTAACATGGCTGTGGATCCATTTTTTATATATTCACTGCTTTCAGTCAATAAGCCAAAAAATAGAAAATAAAAAGTAAAGAAATCAAACATCCAATTAATTTATCTACACAAAACTAGGGAAATTTGACTGTTCTGTTTTCCATAATATTGACAAAATGATTAGCTATTTTTCTGTCAACTAATCTAATCCACTAAATTTTCTGATTTACCCTTCAACGTAAAACCACAGACTGGATTTTGTCATCAATAAAGCTCTTATTATCCATGTTAAAATCTGAAAAAATAAGGAATAAAATAAGCTTTTTATAAAGCAATTTTTTTCAGCCAAGGAGTGTCTTTTACTTTGATTTGGGGTTCACTGTTTTTATATTAAACTTGTTTTTTTAATGAAAAGTTGATGAAAGAAGAGAGTAGTTGTGTTCATAGTGGTGGGTAATTTCTAATGACCTTTCTTTGTGACAGTTTCCCATTCTTTTTAATTTTAAATTACATTCAAATATAAAATACAAGAATCATTGTTTTAGATCACAAAAAAAAATTATAAATCTAAAGGAAATGTTAAAAAATAAATTATTATCCTTACCTTTTAGAATTGGTGTAAGAATTATGAGTTCTTACCTATAATGTGTTTAGAATGACCAGCACATAGAAAAACACTACATGTGTTTGTATTTATCATCATTATTACTCTGAAGACTAGAAAAGGTTAAGAATCACTAGCAAATTCTTAGATTTCCTGACTGAAGTATACATTACTAAATGTTTTTTAATTTTTTTATTTTCCTTGTAAAGCCCCCAGAAAAGTTATGGCATTGTCTGTTATAACTCGTGTTTGAACATAACTAAATAATAGTCCAGGAGAAAAGTCCAAGGAGATTTTTCTAAAATTAAGGGCTTCTATTATTTAACAGAACAAATTTAATATATTAGTTAGCAAAATAATTCATTTTAAAACAATAAATATGAATGCTGTAGTGTGAGTTTATGGCTCTTAAGGCAGATCCAATTTCTTGAAATAAAATATATACTTAAAAACAGAATTGGTTCAGCTACATGTTAAAATGAAACAGCATAGTGCCTGTGGCTCTCTGAACTCTAATCATCTTGGCTTCTATGAAAAGATAATTGAATTTCTTATCTAAATATTGGATATTCCTCACCGACTAACTAAAAGTCAAAATTCTTTTCTGGATAAAACTTTAAATTACCATGTATGATCTTGGGTTAATGACTCAAAGGACCACTATAAATTATATATTAAAATAACTTTCAGATAATCTCAGTTACTTTTAAAAGTATGAATGTGAAAATCTATACTTAGGAATCGAGAAATGGTTGGAAATCTAGCATTTAAATTAGAATTGACTATTTCTCAATGTTTAGCTGAGATTCAGCAAATTTTTACTGTCATGGGATTATTTAATATTGAGTAATTTATATTTTGCAATTGCTATTTAAAAATCTTAGATGATATGGTCAGGATTTTACAACTTTCAATATTCTATACATTTATATTTCCAGATGTAGAAATAAACAAAGACTACCAAATGAGAAGAAGCAAAGTCTATTCTGAGTCTGCTATAGCAAGGTAATCGACCACCACTATCCCTTGCATTTGGCAGAAATTCAAAGGCAATCAGGAGAGTGTAAAAGCTTTCCAGTGGGAAAAGGCAAAGCTTCAGGTATGCCCCGATTGGAAGCTATTGGCATGAGGAAACTGGAGACATGCTAAGTAGAAGTGGGGCATCCTACAGGATTGGTTAAGGAAGCATATGTGGTTGGTCCTAAATTTAAAATGGGGCAAAAATTAAGGAAGCTGGCAGTTATTGATTAAGCTTTGCCATTCAGAAATGACTGCTACAGAGATTATATAGTTTGGCTTCCATGCCTGCTTGCTACAAGGTTGTGGGTCAAAGTTCTCTATTTATTTATGGTCTGGTCATTGTCTATTTGTATTTTATTATAAAGTTTTTTCTACTTTAAGGTACAACATTAATCTAAAGTAAAAGTTATTCGATTTATTAAAACCTTGTGATATTTATTTATGTTTCACCTATAAATTAAAATGTAAAATAAGGTATGAATTTTCTCTTAGAATAGATCAAAATATTCAAATATAACTCAAAGATCTTCCTTTAATATCTCATAAAATAAAAAGTTAGGTTGCTAATTAGTCAATAAATATTTAAATACTTAAAATAAGGTTCAGAAAATTATCACTCCAAATATAATGATACTATCTTTATTGCCCCAGATTAGTCATTCTTCCATCTCAGTCACCTCTGGTTGCTAACTCATATGCTTAAGATAGGATTCTTCATATTCTGCTCTGACTCCAGATTCGTACAAGGCTCCC
>NW_011888791.1:8269482-8269799 GCF_000151845.1 Pteropus vampyrus | reverse complement strand
ATTATCACTCCAAATATAATGATACTATCTTTATTGCCCCAGATTAGTCACTCTTCCATCTCAGTCACCTCTGGTTGCTAACTCATATGCTTAAGATAGGATTCTTCATATTCTGCTCTGACTCCAGATTAGTACAAGGCTCCCGATGAGGTCACTGAACCACTAGACTTTTGGACCTCTCCAGCTGCTTCTGTTACCAACATTCTGGTGTCTGCAGAAAAGACTTCTGTATCTAATAAATCTCTAAACATTCTACTGACTTAATTTTCCAGTATTTCTTTCTTAAAGATATTCTAGGATATTCACATGTTCATTTT
>NW_011888791.1:8264903-8266237 GCF_000151845.1 Pteropus vampyrus | reverse complement strand
GATAAAATATCCTGTTAAAATAAGAGCTGAATAAATGGGAGGATGGAGGGAATTAATCTTAACGTAAAAAAGAGAATGAAAACATAAATCTCTAAATGTTAACTGCTCTATTTCCTTAATATTAAATATAAAAACCATAGGGGGAAAATAGAAATTTATATAGAACTAACATGTATTTTCATAAATTGTAAACAATAAATTCTTTGTGGGCAGTATAGATAACAAATGGTCCACCGTGTAAATTTCAGAATGATACAGGTGGAAGTCGGGAGGCTGGTTAATTTTCTTCTCCTTCTCCTGCTTTTACTCTTTGGGTATCTTATGTCTACAATGTCAAGCTGCCTCTCAGCCATTGCATTATTAGGTTGCTGTTTTTCTATGACTCTTTACTGAATGTATCAAGTTCAGCAATGGCTTTATCAAAAGCTGCCTTAACAACCTATGTGTCTATCAATGAATGACTGGATAAAGAAAATGTGGTATACATAAACAATGAGATACTCTTCAGCCATAAGAAAGAAGAAAACCCTGCCATTAGAAACAATCTGGATGGACATTTTGCTAAGTGAAATCAGTCAAACAGATGGAAAAATACTATATGATCTCACATGTGGAATCTGAAATAACCAAACTTATAAAAACAGAGGGTCAGATATGTGGTTTCAGAGGTGGGGTGGGGGTCGGCATAAGGATGTGAAATTGGTGAAGGTGGTCAAAATGTACAAACTTCCAGTTACAAGATAAATAAATTCTGGGAGTACAATGTACAGCATAATAACTATAGTTAACAATAGTATATATTGGAAAGTTGCTAAGCGAGTAAATCTTAAAAGTTCTCATCACAAAGGAAAAATTACAACTATGTGAGGTAATGTATATTGTAAAAAAAATAAATAAATAACATAAACTGGGCCACTTCAAAATTGAGTTGGAGTCACCATCCCAGAAAAACTACTTTGCATATCTTACTCTTCGAAACTTTGAAATGTGAAAACTGGTAAAAAAAAAAAAACCCAACTTTGGAATAGGCCTAAAGCAGTACTGTATTCCAAACAAAGCTAATAGGAAAACAGACATTATAACTATAAAACTGAAAATTAAAGATATTTTTTAGAATTAGTATCACCATGTTAGCTTATCTGTATCTATAGAAATTCTTTCATGATGGTATAATTGGCATAGTTTTTTATTTCAATTTGTAAATATTTGTTTCTAGTACATAAAATACAATTAATTTTATATATTAATCTTTTTCTTACAAATCTGATAAACTTATTTACTAGCTCTAATATAAAGCTAAATAGAAGCAGTGACAGACATCCTTGATTTGTTCC
>NW_011888791.1:8258730-8264153 GCF_000151845.1 Pteropus vampyrus | reverse complement strand
ATGCAAATTCAATTCTTTAATAGATCTAATCATTCTTGAATGAGCCTTTGATAATTTATATCATTCAAAGAATCTATTTCCACTAAGTAGTTGAATAAATTGGCATAGAGTATTCATAATATTCCATAACTATGTTTTTAATATCTATAGAATCTGTAGTGATATAATTTCTCTTATTACTAATTTGTGTTTTCTCTGTTTTTTCTCCTGGTCATTCTGGTTTGACATAATATGATTAGTCTTCTCACAGAACTAGCAGTTCAGTTACATCATTTTATTCTGTCTTGGATTTGTTTTAAGCATCCTATTCAGTTTCTGTTGATCCATCTTGACCGGAGGCAGAGGCCCTGCCTGGTATGTGTGTTAGTATAATTGATTTAAATCTTTTTCTGAAGAGTCAGAAAATAAATTCACACACATTTAACACATTCACACACATACATACGCATGCATGCATGCAAACAAACAAAACCTAAATAAATTTTCTCACCATGTAATGTCTTCTTAGAAGCCTCTAATGCTAACTCTTGGGTCTCTATATCTTACTTGCCCTTTCCATTTAAGCCTGATACCACATTCTGTCACCTCATTTTTCATTTTCCCTCAGAATGCACATTCAGTGCCCTTTACTCCAGGCTAATCTTCAAGCTATCAATATTTATCATACTCCCTCATGTCTATGTCATTTCCCAGAGCCAATGTCTCCTCAAACTGCCCTGTCCCACTTACCCCATAGCCTGGCCCAAATAAGCCTATCTTGACTGTAAGGATTTTGATAATATTAATAAAATATAATGATATGAGGAAATTCTTTAATTCTGAGAGAGACAATATATAATATGGGGAGAGGGAAGGCAGGAAGAGGGAGTATGAGAACACAACCTCAGAGGTAAAAATCCAGAAATACTATTTTTCAACTAAGGACGATATAATTTAATGTAACTTTTTATTCTCTGTAAGTTCCATTACTAAAACAGTTTTTAAATGTCAAACTTCTTGTGGAAAAGTTCTGTGATGCTATCAAATCAAAAGAATATGGTCATGCTCGTGATTCATATTCTCTGAAGGAATATTGACTCTGAAAAATACAAGGTTTTACGAAATCGCTGTCATGTTGCTTGATTATTAATGAGAATATATCCATGTTATATCTGAAAGATTTTTAATAAAATATGTTTTAAAATAAATAATACTCCAAATAGATTATATAAAAGCTATATTCACCTAATCATGCACATGTATGCCTAAATCCAGTTTAGGAACATATGCCTAAAACAGGAAAGAAAATCTATTTATTTTCAAAATGGCTTTTAGAGTTGGTGACTTATTGTATTCAAATATATTATGAAGACGATTATCGTCCTACTCAGTTCTAGATGAATTCAGTGACACTTTCCCAAATTATTTTTAGAAAACGTATATTAATCTTAAACAGACACAGGCCCAACCCTCATTAAGAGTATAATTTGATTTTACTTTCCCAAGTTAGCAATGCCCTCATCTCTGAGCCCACTCGTCCTTTGAAATTATGTCTTTCTGCTTCAGAATGGTTTATTTGATTCTATAGTTTGTTTTGTTTTCAAGTAGTGAGAAATAACTCTCCCCAACTAGATTACGACTTCTTTAAGGGTAGGGAACATAGTTATTTTCATTTTTATCCTTAAGATTTGTTAGGGTGTCTGGCCTATTTTTAGGAACTCAATAAGTATTTACTAAGTTTATAAATAAATTAAAGAATGAATAAACAAAATATTAATAGATTCAATATGAATAGATCCTATGGCTTCACAGAAATCAAATATTAACATCTCTTTTATATAGTATATTGTTTTTAGGATTTATTATTTATATGTGTATATATGCATATATATGTATTTTTTTTATTCAAGTGTCTTAGCGATACTGTCATTAGCTAATTAGAACTCATTTATTCCTTGTTAACCAAGTCTATGACTCAATTCCTTCTAAATTATCCATGAAGGAAAGGCACTGGATCTAAAACAAATGTGTCTGAGATTCTACGACAAAATTCTAGCTCTGGGACTATTCTTAGAAAATGGTGATTGTTAATTAAAAAATCAAACCATTCCATTTATTTCATTTTTCAAATTAAATGTATTTGTTTATGTTAATAGAAACTAGAAGATGCTTTGAAATTTTTTTAAATATGTGGCAGAGATGATGCTATATATTCATCTAATTATCTCATTTCTTACAACCACAGCTAAACTTCATTTCCTAGCCCTCTATACCTGGAGGACGTCATATGAACAATTCTCACCAACAGAATGTAAGCAGATGGGATGTGTCACTTAACAGCCTGAGACAGTAAACATCAAATGTGCCTGCTCTGTGCTCTTGCTTTTTCTTCCACCTGCATACACAAGGCTATACCATGCCTTCTCGATGCTGTGCAGGTGTAAAAGGTAGCATGTAATATGGTTACTTTCTGCTCATCTCTATTTTATATTTCTTTGAGTTTGTATGTCTTTATCTATTGATTTACTTACAATAAATTTGCTCTTTTTTGGTGTAGAAGTCTATGAGTTTTGATAAATGCATAAAGTCTTATAACAACCACTTCAACCAAGATACAGGTCAGTTCCACCAGCCAAAGAAAATTTTCCCATGTTGCCCCTGTGTGATCAACCTCTCATACATTCTCAATTCTTGGAAAACATTTTGAGAAAGAGAGAGAAGAATATACAAGAGCCTTTTGTGCCTGACTTATTTCACTTAGCATAATTTATTTTAAATTAATCATGTTACTGGTTTATATCGATAGTTTATTCCTTTTATTGTTGAGTGTTATTTTATTGTATGAATATATTAGAGTTGGTTTATCCATTCACGTGGTGAAATGAAGGACATTGGTTGTTCTTATTTAGGGCAATTACAAATAAAGCTGCTATAAACATTCATTATTGGTTTTTACATAAACACGGACTTCTGTTTCTCTTGGGTAAATACTGAGGAGTGAGATTGCTGAGTCATATGGCACAAATATGTTTAATTTTATAACAAACTATCTAGTTATTTTGCAAAGTAGTTGTAATATTTAACATTCCCATCAACAATGAGAGTTCAAATTGTTTCACATCCTCGCCAGGAATTGTTAATGTCAGTGTATTGCTGTTTTGTCTTGTTTTAAACTATTCTAATGTGCAGTAACAGTATATCACTGTGATTTTGATTTTCATTTCCCTCGTGTCAAATTATGTTGAACATTCTTTCATATGCTTGTTTGACATTTATATCTTCTTTGGTAAAGTGTCTATTCAAAATCTTTTGCCTACATTTGAACTGGTTGGTTTGTTTTCTTATTTTTGAGTTTTGAGTGTTTTTATATATCCACTGACTACATCTGAATTGTAATTGCAACAGGCATGAGATTTCCATCCAGGATGTTATCAACAAACTCTTATACATAAGTTAGGTAGCTTGCTCAGAATGAAAAAGAAAATCATTGTCATGTAAAATATGGCTCTAAAATTCCCAAATAAATTTTTATTAAATAATTTAAAATTAAATAAATACATTTTCCTCAGAGGCACCTCAATAACAAGGTAAATGTAGGACAAATTAAACTATGGTGATTAAATGTGTATGTGGAGCAGGGAGCAACTGGTTCTGGAGTCACTCAGAAAGACAAGGGTTCAAATTCTAGTTATATCAGTTTCTACCTGTGAAAACTCGGGCAAATTACCTAACCTCATCTATAAAATGCAGATATTACTATTGCTATGTGAATTAATGAAATATTCCAAGTAAGGCAGCATAATGACTGTTACATGGTAAGTACAAAGTAAATGTTAGTTGTTTTATATTATTATTATTATCATCATCATCATCATCATCTAACCCAAGTGAACTAACATATGGTAATTTTCAGTCAGGCATACCAAGGATTTTGTCTGCATTTAAAGTGAACTTTGACTTCCAGGTATTTAATTTTTAAAATACATATTTCTTTATATTAATTATCATTAATTAAAAATGAGTATTTTATGGGGGTAGTGAAGGTGGGGAGATGAGTAGAATAATGCAGAATTTGGCTACTGAAGAAATATTCTTGAGTATTGGAGCAGTAATATTGGCATCTCTGAAATAAAACACTTGGTTTGTAAATAATAGGAAGATTTCAAATTGCTTTGAAATTCTATGAAATCTAATAGTTATAATTAATGGGTCATTAATGACCACAATTGCATATGGATAATATAAGTAAGTGAGTCACTTATTCTAATCCTTAATGATATTGGAACAAAAAGGTTATGTATTGGCAAATTTGTTAGCATTTTCATCACATTTCAAATCTGTTCATGAAATATAATTGCAGCTGCTGCAGAGAGAATTAAAAGATGAAGGCAGTCATGAGCTCTGTAAAACTTAATATAAAAATGTTATCACTCGGGTCTCCCCTCAATGCATATGTACTATGCCTCTGCAATTAGCATTGGCAGTTGATTTTACAGAAATGAGTTGCTGAAAGTATGCTGTGTTGTCAGGGAATACTTTAAGCAGAATAAGACAGAAAATAATAAAGAAAGCAAGGAGGAATAATAAAAGATTTGTAGAATGTGCTTTGATTGCAAACTGGTCACTGCAGAGTGTTTTTGCATTACTCATTATGTTGCTATGTTGCTAACCTCTTTTGACTTAGAAACGATAAATATCTGTAAGACAAAAAAATTCTTCAAAGAGCCTGCTGAAATTATTGGATTATGTGATATAGAACAATTATGCAAATGTTTTTATTATTGCCCCTTTTTATACACCTCTAACTTTATATTTACTTCAGAAGAAAGGGAGAGTGGTTAACATCACATCAGAGAGACAGTTTCAAAGATCTGTCCCCTGTGGTTTTCTAATCCCACTCTCTGTCTCTATAATTCAGGAAGAAACAAAGCTACCTTTTTCATTCCAGTAACTTGACAGTGTCCCTAGCTGAGCAAATAGATAGTAAAGTCAGTCTTAAGTACATTAGACACAGAATATAGTAGTATATTTTACTTCTGAGATTCTTAATAGAACTTGAATGTGTGCTTGTCTCTAAAGACTTTTCTCCTTTAAAATCTCTTTGAGTTTCAATTCTTCAAATAAAGTCAAATTTTCAAAAATATTTATACTATTAATTGAAAACTACTAAAAAACAGAGGCTGTTTATTGTTATTATTATTTTATATCTTCTGACCTAACATAGTGACACCACAGTCAGTACTCAACAAATATGTAAGGAAAGGGAAGAGAAAGAAGACAGGAAAGGAAAAGAGAATTCCTACTGTGAAATAATAACTAGGTAGAGCACTAGCCTGCATTTTACACCTGTTTCTACTTAAGGAATTTTAAAAGTAAAATTGGACTTTAATTTTGTCATGAAAATGAATCTATTTGAAATTATATAAAACTTACCAAAGCTGAGC
>NW_011888791.1:8257425-8258680 GCF_000151845.1 Pteropus vampyrus | reverse complement strand
AAAGGAAAAGAGAATTCCTACTGTGAAATAATAACTAGGTAGAGCACTAGCCTGCATTTTACACCTGTTTCTACTTAAGGAATTTTAAAAGTAAAATTGGACTTTAATTTTGTCATGAAAATGAATCTATTTGAAATTATATAAAACTTACCAAAGCTGAGCCAATATATAATTTCAGGCAGCATTTAGTATTATGTTTCAGTGTCTGTCCTTCGTGTCATTATTCCTAACAATATCATTTGTTGAAACACTGTAATTTCTCTTTTTTAAAAAATAATTTTTTTGATTTTTTTTTTTTAAATATAAAAATCACACATGCTCAGCTTGTCACCAAACTCTGGCGGTTTATTTTCCTTGCACGTGTCAAAGCCAAGAGACACAGTCAGGATTTTGCAGCAAAGAAAGTAGAGGTTTATTTAAAGAAATGGCACCAAGCTCGAAGACACAAGTGAACTAGCACTCAAAGACCTGGCTCTCTAATGGCCTCTAGGGGATAGGTTATATAGGGGAAAACTCATTAGTAGCTGAAGGAATAGGAGGCATTTGATCATTTCATTAGGTCCTGATCTCAGTCATGGAATCATTTTTTGTCTTGTTTCAAGGGATTGCTGGTAGGGTTGTTCAGCTTTCATGGGTATGGAGCTGCGAGATGTTATCTTTAGTTTGACTAAAACTGTTTCTATGGTCAACAGACCTGAGGCTTTGTTCCTAAGATTGTTTGATGCTGACTAGGGCATAATGATTAAGGGAGTAGTCAAGCAGTATGCAGAAGGATAAGGAAAGAAAACGTTAGGTAACTAGTCATATATGAGTGACAAGGGGGAACAAAGGAATAGGGACCCATCCTAGAGACCACCCAAAGAACACCCCAATGGTCAAAGTTATAGCAACCAGGTGTCAATCAAAATGACCTCACTTGCCAAACACCTAGGAATGCCTTTGGAACCACCCATCATGGCCCAAATATAAAGCAGACATTCCCGCTTCTGGGCTCTTTATTGCCCTTTTGGGCTCTCTTCCTTTTTGCCCTTCTGGGCTCCCCTTTTTGCTCCTTTTTACCCCTGTGGGTTCTCTCTTTTTTTGGTTGCCTTTTTGCCCTTTTGTATCCACTTTGGCCCCTTCGTGTTGGTTACAGCGCAGGGACAATATACCTCCTTGGGGCATACTTTGTTTTTCTAAAACATATTTTTAATAAAACTATTAAATCTCAATGACCTGTGATTCTTCACTGCATCATTTGAGGAAGAACAGAGGA
>NW_011888791.1:8253251-8256255 GCF_000151845.1 Pteropus vampyrus | reverse complement strand
GCATACTTTGTTTTTCTAAAACATATTTTTAATAAAACTATTAAATCTCAATGACCTGTGATTCTTCACTGCATCATTTGAGGAAGAACAGAGGACTAATGCTAACTACAGGTCTGCGCCGTCATTATCTCTCTCCCTCCTCCCTATCCTTAGGGAGACACCAAACTCCAACTGGCTCCAACAGTGACAAAAAGAAGCAAGTGAGCCCAAAGCTGGTTTGAAACAGGAGAAAGAGAAAGGAAAAAAGTCATTTAAAAGAAATGAAGATTTGCATGGTTATAAGCTTAACATTTGGAAAACATTTAAAACCTATTTTAAATATATATTAAAATATAAAAAAGTATAAGCTTACCCATGAAGGAGAGCAGAATTTGCCATCCCCCAAAAATGCCTCTTTATCTGGCTATTTTTAAGAAACAGCATCAAATATAGAAGAAACTATGAAAACTGAGTAGAGAAATTTACATTTATAAGGAAAATCTCCATTTGTAAGGGTGCCCTCTACTCTATACCAGGAAAGAGGATAACTAAATCTCTAGAAACTCATCAATGGAGAAGGCACTTAAATCTGCATAACAACATTACCCTTGTTTACTATGCTTTTCCTGGTAACCTCCCTTAACTGGCTTCCCCCAACTTCCTTTCCTCTTTAGCTGTATAATGTATTTAAGGTGGTGGCTCGGGCTTTTCAGGGAGTTACTCAGTTTTCCTGAATAGCTCTCTTGTATACAGGATGTATACATGTTATTAAACTTCTGTTTTTTTCTTCTGTTATTTATTTATTTATTTTAATATTATTAAAGGAGGTCTCTTAGCAGGGTAGAGGGAAAATTAATTTTCCTCTTCTGCATCCAAAACACCCATAATGTTTCCCAAAAAGGATCACTATTCATATTTTGATTTATTTCTTTCTTGAATTTATTTTCCTATTTTAATTATAACTAAGACTTTCTATATAATTTTATATTTTGGCTTTTTTAACAGACATTATGCTTACTTATCTTAATGCTTTTTGTAGAAGATGGTAGCAATTTACATTCCCACCAGGAACAAATGAGAGAAATCTTATCACGTAAATAAAAACATTTTTAATTTTTGCTAGATTGATAGAAATAAAAGAAATATATTTTGTAAGATTTCTATTTTTTTTTAGAAAATATCATTCTACTTTAGCTTCAAAGATCTACTCATTTTCTAAACTATTCCCTAAAGGCAAAACAGTTCTTAGAGATTTGAATATTTTTTTAAAAATCAAAAATAATTATTTGTTCTATTTCTTTCTAGTTGAAGACTGCTTGATTATTTTGATTATGTAAACAGTATAAACTGGAATAGAAATGTGTGTAAGAGTAAAACTGCTAATGACCCATATTTATAGTAGTTCCACTGTCCATTTTCTTAAAATTTCTCAACATTCTAGCTGAATATGTAGGATTGCTTCTGACTCGGAATGCTAAAGTGGTCATAGAAAACTTATAGAGGTTAATAGGCAAATTCCTTATTCTCAAAAGTCAATGAAAATAATGGGAAAAAGTAAAATTTTTAAATAATTTTAAATAAAAACCTGATAACTGTATTGCAAAATGGTAAAACTTTTTCTCACTGTTAGACCTCAGCTCATTGGATAAACTGGTTATCAGTCTGATGCAGGACAGGGTAAATTCTCCCAAGTTGAGGGGGCAGACCAAGCCCTGCACCCAGAGAAGAGAGTCCTTTGGTGGAGAATGTAGAAAGAATTCAACACACATGCCTAAATTAGAGTTAAAAGTGTATTAGAAAAGGGATTAACACTCCACAGAGTGTGTTCTCCTCTCAGAGGTGGAGAGTGAGAGGGACCCTAGCGTTCAGGGATTTCAGTTTATATATCATTCTTTAGTTCCCATTTCCTTTAATATGGTCATACAATGAGGAAGGGGAAGGGTCAGAGTATGTAGCCTGAAAGTCCCGCGGGCAGTTCCCAGCCTTTAATCCATAAATTCCCCATAGTTTTATCCTTAGGGAATGAATGGTTTTATTTGTGTAGGGCAGCCACTTAAAGATTCTGTTGTTCCTCTTTCCCCTTCACAGGTGTGGGAAATGGGTTGTTAGCAATCTCACCTCCTTTGTTCTGCAGGTGTCTTCTAAGTCTGGCTGCAGGGCTTATCAGCATCATAGTGGTCTCTGAATGTAGCTTGATTAACATTTTAATTCTCTTGACTCCTCCACATTTTAAACCTAGTTATAATTCCCAAATGAACTTCAGGATTTAGGAGAATTTTGCTGTGTTTTGTAGAGAGCTATCAATCCAGTGCTTTCCTCTGTAGAGAGAGGATATGAGACCTGTGCTAAGTTTTTAGTTTAGAGTTTTCTTGATTCTGGGTTTTCACATATCTGGTGGATATCGCAGAGACACAAATGTCTGAATTCTTGACTGTTTTAGTTTTCAATATACGAGAAAAAAGAATAAAAGTGAAGGTTGAGCCTTCGATAACATATAGCTGTTTCCTGGGACAACTGACATTTTACTAAAGAGAAAAGAGTTATTATTTTGGATTCTAGTCCTGGGTTAGAGTCCCAGCTCTCACATTCTCTCTCACTAAGTAAACTCGAGGCAAGAGAAAGTAATTACTGAAGTCTGTTACACAGGTGAAAAAACTGACTCATTGAAATTAAGAGACTTAATCACTTTCTTCTAATTCACAAATTCAAATGAAATAATTTTTGTACCTATAATTTTATCTATCATATTATTGTAAATATTGTCATTTATATTCTATTACTTGTTTTTGTTCATACATTATTAATATAAATAATGTTACCTATAAATATTAAAGTAAATCTAAGGTATCATTATTATTTAAGTACACCTCTACTAGGCTAAAGGGTCAGAGCAACTGATCTTTGATCAGAGAATCACATATAAGTAAAATTCTTAGTCCTGGCTTTTAATAAATGTTTATATAATTAAGACATTAGCGTAGCTTTGCGTTCATGCATTACGGTGCAAAAGACCACATTGCAAGCC
>NW_011888791.1:8251416-8251794 GCF_000151845.1 Pteropus vampyrus | reverse complement strand
TTTTTAAATTTATTTATTTTAATTAGCTTCAAGTATATAATACATTGGTTAGACATGTATATAGTTCATAAAATGATCTCCCCAATTGCTCCCTCCCTCCCCTGACCCTCTACCTAGCCAACATATTAATGCAAATTGTATTCCCTATGCCATCCTCTCCATCCCCATGACCATCCATCAACTACTAATTTGTAATTCTTTAACCCTTCACCCCATTCTCCCGGCCCCCTAAACCCTCTTTCCCTCTGTCTGTCACCAAATTGTCCACAATATTTGTGAGTGGGTTTTTGATTAGTTTGTTCTTTTTATTCCTTAGATTCTGCATATAAGTGAAATCATATAGTGTTTATCTTTCTCTGTCTGACTTACCTACTAGGT
>NW_011888791.1:8248468-8250246 GCF_000151845.1 Pteropus vampyrus | reverse complement strand
GTTTTTGATTAGTTTGTTCTTTTTATTCCTTAGATTCTGCATATAAGTGAAATCATATAGTGTTTATCTTTCTCTGTCTGACTTACCTACTAGGTCAATCAAAGCAATATCTTTTTTCCATCCCCTTCCTTTTAATCTGTGTGTGTCTTAATCTGAAGTGAGTGTCTTATAGGCAACATGTAGGGGTCTTGTTTTCCTTTCCATTCATCTGCTCTATCTTTTAGTTGGAGCACTTAATTCTTTTCTATTTGAGGTACTAGTGATAGGAATGTAGTTGTCACCATTCTTTATTCCTGTTTTTGATACATGTTTTTTCTTCTTAAAGAAGTCTCTCCAACATTTCCTGTAATATTGACTTGGTGGTGATAAATTCCTTTAGCTTATTTTTGTCTGGGAAGCTCTCTATCTGTCCTTCAACTCTAAATGAAAGCTTTGCTGAATAAATTATTCTTAGTTGTAGATCCTGGGTCTTCATCTTGTCAAATATTTTTTGCCAAGCCCTTCTGTCCTGCATAGTTTCTTTTGAGAAATCAGCTGCCAGTCTTATGGGTGTTCCCTTATAAGTAATTATCTGCTTTTCGATTGCTGCTTTTAATATTCTTTCTTTGTATTTAACCTTTGGAATTTTAATTATGATGAGTGTTGGTGTGGGTCTCTTTGGATCCTTGAGTTTTGGAATTCTCTGAGCTTCCTGGGGTTTTATGTCTATTTTCTTCACCAGGTTAGAGTAGTTTTCCATCATTATTTCTTCAAACAGCTGTTCAACATCTTGATTTTTTCAGTTATGCTGATCAGACGGATATTTGGACCCTTAAGAGGGCCCCATGTACTCCTTAAATTATTTTTATAGTCTTGGCATCTCATCTCTTGCCATTCTGATTGTGTGTTCTTGGCTTTCCTGTCCTCTTGATAGGGCATGCAATCCTCTTCTTTACTCACTTTGTTTATGCCTTTGTTTATTCCATTTAATATACTTCTCATCTTAGATCATGTGTTCTCCATTACAGACTGGTTCCCTCTTATAACCTCCATCTACATTTTTATCTCTTTGTTAGAGTTCTCTACATTTCCCAAAAGTTCATTGAGCATCTTTATAACCAGTGTTTTGAACTCTGCATTTGTTAAATTACTTGACTCCATTATATCTGGATCTCTGTTCTGTTCTCTCATATGGTTTCTGCTTCTTTGTCTCCCATTTTGGATGCCTTTCTGTGTCTGTTTCTATGTACTAAGCAAAGCTCCTAAGTCTCCTGGTCTTATTAGTGTGGATTTGTGAAGTAGGTGTCCAGCGGCACACCCTGAGAGGGATTCAGATACAGGCCAAATTTAGCCCAAGCCAATGCCCCTCCAGGGCCACCTACTAAGATTCAGCAAGCAATTCACAGATGTTGTGCTTATAATCGCCTCAAAAGGCCACAGCAGAAACCACGGCCAGCTGCCTCCAGTGTGAGTCTAGGTGCTGCTCAGCAAGGAGCACCCGATTCACTGAGGCTATACCTGCATGAGGCATGGGTGGAGCCACAAGTTAGGGTAGGTGGGGTCTCAGGGAATCCTCTGGGCAGAGTGACTTCTGTTATCCAGTTCAATGACATCACAGCTATGGAGGCGCTGAGTTCATGCACTGGAAGCGGGGAGGGCTCAACAGGGAACAATGGATACCGCAGGCACTTCTGTACAGAGCAAGTCTCACCTCAGCCCTCACTCTGACAATGTCTCCTAGTAAGTCCCTGGTATCCACTGCATGCAGCCTAATCTGAACTGGTGCTCTGAGCAAGCAG
>NW_011888791.1:8239482-8244378 GCF_000151845.1 Pteropus vampyrus | reverse complement strand
TGATATTTGTATAAAATTTTGAATTAGCATCAGTACACATTTTTGTAATGACCCAGAAAGTAAATATTTTTGGATTTGCAGGCCTCTTATGCTGTTATATATTACTCTTTGTTTTCTTAAAACCCCTTTCAAAAAGTGAAAAATGCCCTTAGCTCCTCAGCCACTCAAAAATAGGACACAAGCTGAATTAGACTCACAGGATAGAGTTTGCTGACCCACCTCCAGCCCCATCCTTCCCATCCTTCTTTGAATTATCAATAGCCAGTAAAGCATGTCACAAGTTAAATAATAAGTGTCAGTAAATGTTTACCAAATACAAAATCTCTGTTTTTATGATTTTGAAACTGAGTAAAATCAGCAGACCTGGTGTTGCCTTAGGAAGGGTTTTCAAATTCTTCAGTGAGCTTCACTTTATTAGGTAGTCAGACATGAGCGATGTGGAAACAAAGGAACAAAGAAACAAAGTCCCAACCTGGAGACCACCTAAAGAACACTCCATTTGTAGTGAAAGAATCACTCCTACATCCTGAAAAACAAAAGACTAGAGGGCTATAAACCTATAGCTGCTTGCACAGAAAGTACTACCCTAACCAGACTACGACCTTAATTTCATTATACCATTATTATACTATCATGCCTATGCCTAGAAGTTCATGAATCTAATTTTAACAGACTGAATTCTGGGTAAGCACATGTGCACTACACAGGGCGTTATATAACAGTCAAATGTCAATCAAAATGACCTTACATGCCAATCACTTAGGAACGCCTTTATAATCACGCATCACGGCCCTGATATAATACAGAACTCCTCCTTCCACAGAGTTCAGCCCTCAAGTGGAATGCATTTTCATTTCCACAGGGTTAGCCAGTTTAGGCCTGACCCATTTCTACCTCAAAATATGCCTTTAATAAATCTTATCTCTCATAACTCTCGCCGTGTTGGAATTATCTCTACGTCAGCAAAAAGAACCAAGAATCTCCACTGTAACCAGGGCAGCACCAGAATTTATATTGCCCCATATGATAACAATTTTTTTTTCTTTTTTTTTTAAATTAAATTAGTGGAGTAACATTGGTTAATAAAATTATATAGGTTTCAAGTGTACAATTCAATAACATATTATGTGTATATTGCATTGTGTGTTCACCACCCAAAGTTAAATTTCCTTCCACCTCCATATATTTGACTCCTTTTACCTTTACCTAGCTCCTGCCTCTCCAATTTTCCCCTGGTAATCACTAAACTGTTGTCTGTGTCTATGAATTTTTGCTTATCTTGTTCACTTGTTGATTTCAGTTTTATATTCCATACATGAGTGAAATCACATGGTTCTCAACTTTTTACATCTGACTTATTTTGCTTAGTATGATAATCTCAAGATCCATCCCCTTCAGATACTACTTACCCAATCACTTGTGAGCTGCTCCACAGTGCTCAGGTATCAGTTGAAGTTTAATCTATGCAGATTTCAAAAGCTCATTAACTATATTTACTCTTCTCCCTCCTTCTCTCTTTCTCTCTCCCTCCCTCCCCATCTCTCTCTGACACACCTGCATCATATAGACACAGAGCAACTGGATAGAAATTGTCCTCTACATGAGCAAAAAGCCTTCTCAGTTTGGTGGTACTTTTAAGTTGTGTCTTTCTGAATACATCACTCCAGTCTTAAGGCAATCTATCCCATTTTCTCTCTCCTAACTGGATTATTTTAGTAGATAGGGGTTTTCTATTTCATTAAATAAATATTTATCAGGTTTCTAATATGACCACACCAAGATTCCCAATTTTAATGTGGATACAATCACTGTGGGATGTTGTTAAAATTCAAATTCTGACTTAGTGAGTTTAAAGTGGAGCCTAAGAGTCTGTATTTCTAAGGAGCTCCCAGGAGATGTTGATGCTATGGGTATGCAAGCCATAATGTGAGGAGCAAGATACTGAGGAACACAGGTGAGTATACCGATGATTACATTACTATAGTTGTGAGTGCCATTTCAGGAAAATGTGCTATGGAAACATATAAATTTGAACATAACATATATTTCAAATTCAGGGAATATCTTGAGAGTACAGGAACAAAACTGATCTTAGGAAGAGTAGGGTTTATGCAGATAAAGGGGAGAGTGCAGGTAGGAAGACAAAAAAGGGGGAGGGGCTGGACTTCCTAGCAGAAGAAGAGGAGCCAATGCAAATGTTTAGTAGCTATCAGAAAACTTTGTGAAATACCAGGAGAGTGGATAATCTCGAAGACAAAGTAATATTTAAAGGAGAGAGTAAACAACATTGATTTATTTCAGAAAAGAATTGAAAAATACCCATTTAATGTAACAAAGATGTATTTGGTGATCTTGGCAAAAATAATTTCAGTAACTGAGTGGACACAAAAGCCAGAATACAGAAGATTAAAGAGTGTTTAGGGGTAAGGAAAGCAGAGTTAACTATGTTGTGTTTTTATGATGTAAGAGAGTTGAAGAAGGAAGTAGGAAGAAATTGAAGAAAAAGGATAGGAAATAAATCAAGCTCCCTGAGGAGTCGGGAGAGGAGATCTAGAGCAAAACCGGGAAGATTATTTTAGGAGATTACTAGGTATATTTCACTGCATCAGGAAGGAAAAATTAAAATAAAAATAAAAAATAAAAAATCAGTGCAGATTTTGCCAAATCTGCCTTTGTTTATAGAAAGTTAAGAGTCCCTCCTGTGGCTTCTATAATCATTGGAAATTAGAAATTATATTTATATTCTGAGGGGAAAGGCAATAAAACCAGGAGTTTCAAAAGCATGGAAAAGGGTGTCAGTTAAGGAAATGGAAAAGAAATTCAGCTGATGAAAGGGTAAAGAATTTCCATTCTTATTTGATCCCTTAACTGTTTTGTGTTTTTTATGATGGTAAAGACCATGAATGTGACAGTAGTCTTAGTCTGACCTTCTTCCATGATAGCAGGAATACTGTTTTCCTTGTGTCAACATTTAACTTCTGAAACTCAGCCAGGTCCCGGGTGTCCCAGATGGATTTTATGCTACCTCACCTGTTCCAAATCCTGAGGCCTTACATTAGCATACTATTCTTTCAGCCTAGACTCCTAGGTTATTGCTACAGATCACATTTAACTCAGAGTTTATTGTATTCCATAGAACTTGTTTCTTATGTCTTCTCATTACTTTATGCTTATTCAGTTCTATATCTCTACACAAGAGCGTGCAAGTGTGCGTACATTCAAACAAACTTGTCTGGGCTCAAAACTCTCCACTTAGATATCTACTAAATACTAACAGCTATCTATTACTATGCTAAATGTCTCCTAGAAGAATCTCTGAGAGTCATACTTCTAAATATGTTAAATATCCCTAGATGTCCTTGACATTTTTATAAGGTCATACTTCTTATGTGCAGAATCCACATGTTTCCATTTACTCATTGGTGTTTGACTAGTGCAATCTCTAACCACCAACCTAACTCTGGAGAAGAATTACATAACATTGTATTTTCTTTACAATGCTTGCTTTTGATTTAAGACCACATCTGACAACGATCTAATAAAATCATTCAAAGACATATGAATGACTTTTCTTTCTGAAAATAAAAATCTGGAGCTTGATTCCTGTTCACAAATGCTGTTATAAAGCTACACAGGATGGAAAATTTTCTAGAACAAGGTTATCTGAAGGAAATTAATTTATGGAATGATCAGATTTCCTCTACCTAGATTAGCAGGAAAGGGTGGGAGAAGGGGAAAGTCGATATAGTTTAATATCCAAACTGTTTTGGAAAACAATATGGCATATTGATTAAAAGTGGTTCTTTGTAGCACCATAAAAGTGGTTCTTTGTAGCACCACCCTGACTAATTCTACTACCTAAGCAAATCAACTTCCGTAAGACTCAGATTCTTCCTCTGTAAAATGGAGAAATTAATAATATTTATCTCATAGCCTTATTGCAAGAATTAAATGGGATATCCTATAAACAGAAGCCTGAAAGCAGTCTACCCTGGAGGGAGGTGTATTTTATCATGGGCATTTAAAATTGCCCAAGTTCTTGGTGATAATAAATAGGAGACTGACTTTCACTTAATTTTGTAATTGTTTTTAAATTCTCTACAGACAAATCATACCCTTGCTGTTTGTTCCTTAGAGCAAACCACTCCCACGCCCTGTGTTTATAGGCCTTTATCTAGAAACAGTATTTGTTACTGACTTTGTTAATGACCTCCTTTTTCTTATCCAAAAAAATTAAATTTCTCAGGGCCATTAACTAAGTATAACGTCTACTGTCTACAGATGATGGTTGTTTTATTTTAATGAAATGTGTACAAATCCTAAAGTTGCATTCATAGAAGAATTAAAAGAATAAATAACATTAATGACATCACATTTTAAAATATAAATTTCTGAAAATTTCTGAAAAATACCTATATTTTATACTGCAATTTGTTTTACTTAATAATGAGTTAACTTAGGCCAGAAAAATGTGCTGCTATGAAATAGAATTATGTTTATACCCTAAAGTACAAATATAACCTAATTCAAACTCAGATAATTTATTCATGTGGATCAAGGTCAATGTTACCTGGGGATAGGGAGAAAGCTTCTTACATTTTATACAAAATTGTAAAATCTCGACATCTCTTTCATCTGCATGTCTGTTTTGCATCTGGGCATTTCCCACATTCTAGGACACATAGATATCCAAAGTAAACAGTTGAGCCCATGCACAAGCTTCTCAATTCTACTCTTTCAGCAAAGGAATGTGAAACATCCCTTCTGACTATGAAATCATCACTCAAAAATCTGTGAGTCCTAAGCTTTTGCTCCCCAAGATGGGCTTCTGCTTTCAGAGAAACATTTTTAAACCAAACTTTCTGGAAAGAAATCAATTTTTCTCTTCTCTCCTTC
>NW_011888791.1:8204847-8238122 GCF_000151845.1 Pteropus vampyrus | reverse complement strand
GTAGATTATTAGAACATCATTAATGTGATAACAATATCCTTTAGACAAATTATAAGAGCTTCCTCAGACCACTCTTAAGTGGACTATCTATCTCCTCCAATAGGTTAAAATCCCACAATACTCTTGGCTTTCTTTACTGCTGTAGCGGCAAGAATATAAACTACACATTCTATTCATTCAACATATATTTATTGAATCGAGTGCTATTTTAGATTCTTTGGATAAGACATTGATCAAGAGAGTAAAAATTATACCATTCCTTGAGAAGCTTACATTCTTTTTGGGAGCAGACAAATAATAAATATCAAAAGTAATAAGTGAGAAAATTATATATACCATGAGAGAAGTAATAAATGCTCCAGAGGGGAATAAAAGCAGAGACTGATAATGGGGAGAAGGAATGGATAGAGCAGGGCACAGAAGAGAGCACTTGCTATTTCACCTGTGGTGGTCAGATTAGGCTTCATTGAGAAAGTGACATTGAAGTAAAACGTCTATGTTTATCCTCAGTTTCTCCTGGTGCTCACAATATTATACCATGATTCACTGAATAAGCATGTACATTTTCTATTAACAAACTAACACATTTTCCTCTTTCAATATAGATTTTACTCTGATCTCCTTCTACAAAAGCAGATTATTTTAGCATGTAGGGTTTACCTCTAAAACAAGAACTAATCAGATACAGCATTATCTCTAAAACCTATCCTTAAAATACACATTGCATTACCACATTATGTGTAAAATGAAATGATAACACTTTCTTCAGTGCTCCTAGCAATAAATCAGCTGCAACAACTTTAAGAAAGACCTGTGCCTTACATACCGGTGGTTCTCAAACTTTATCCTACAACATAATCACCTAGAGAATTTATTAAAAAACAGATGGCTCGGCATCTACCCCAGAGTTTCTAATTGAATAGGCCTGGGGTTGAGCCTGAGAATTTGCATTTCTTACAATTTCTCAGATGATGCTGATCAGAACACATTGAGAACCACTGTTTTGCATTAATCTTAGTAAAATTATAATGATTTTCCAACTCGATTGTTGGATGTCAATAAAACTAATATTCTTGGTTCTAATTTCATATAACTGATGGAAAGAGAATTATTTAAACTTTATCATTTGAATACTTTCTTTCTGCCAGGCAAGAAACAGAAGAAATTGTATCTTTCCTAACTCTACTATCTGTCGGATATAATATCATTTATCAAAACAGATGAAACAAATCCTTTTTTCTAGGACCCAAACAATACTCCATTTGCCTGAAGATTACATCACATTCCTAAACTTGCAGTGTATATTTCTAAGATTCTTACAGTCACTCAAGCAGCTTAGCTCTAAGCTCAGCAAAAATTCACACTTCTCCTCACGTTTCTTATCAACTGTGGAAAATCCATTCTAAGTGCATCAAAAACTAAAATACTCTAAATGAATACAAATTGAGAGTTTATGGGTAGGAAATCACAAAGAACTCCTTCCTAAGCACAAAGACCCTGATTTCAAATCCTTCTGTTTTGATCTTTAACCAATCTGGTGTTCCATAAAAAAAAAATTGTATCCCAAATTGATGGATGAATTGAGGAGATAACTAGAAGCAACAAGTGGTTCAGTGCTGCTTTCAGAAATGCAGTGAAATGAAGCAAGGACAGCAAGTTATGTTTTGAACAAGCTGTAAGATTGTCTCAGTTCATTTTTGTGGAACGGAAGACTTGCCTGTAAAGGTTTCTTAGGCAGAAGTGAAGCACACTCCTATTACTACAGAAATAAACTTGATGTGCTGTACTTGTCAAGGTCTGCTGGATATGTCAGGAAGATAGCAACAGTGACAGAGAAAATGCTTTGCTTCCTTATAAATGAACATGGGCAGTTGTTGACCAGGTGGAACTAAAGTTTCTTTTTCCTTGGTAAAGTGATCATGCATACTTCATAAAGTCATCTGTATTCTCCAAGGATATAATAAGATATTCATTAAAATGTGTTAATTCATCATCCTCTTTACATCAGAAAAGATATTGGAATGAAGGCCAAAGGCCTATGTCAAAAGACACAGAAATCTACTTGCTAGTTAAATAAAATCATTAAGTGAATTACTCTACATTCTAATGCTCTGTAACCTAGATTATCTAAGCCACACTTGGATGTGTAAACGGGGGTCATAATAAGAGTAATGGCTGATTTCACCGGCTTTGCTATTCAGTTGCTAACCCAGAGGATCTCCAATTTTCTGTAAAAAAATCTCAAATTATTTCAGAGACATTGGGAGTGGTCTCACCTGTATTCCTGAACAGGTCCTGTCTGTTACCACTTGAATCTGCCATTTTCCTCCTCTTCCAGGCTGTCTACTTCTGTGACAGCTTGCCTCTTGACACTTCTGCCAAAGCCTCTGCTGCTGACTAAGCTGCCTGAGATCGCTTCAATACTGCCTGTAGTGCCCATGTCAGTAAAGTTTAGGCTTAAATTGAGTCCCTCACTGTATGTAAAATACTTTTGTATGTGTAAACTTTGTGTATAACTGACACCAAAAATGTTGGCTTGCCTGATGCATTTTATCATTTCACTTAAAAAGGATAAATAAGATTTATTATAAGCTGGGAAGTAGGAAAGAAACCAAACAAATTTCAGTGTGACACAGGGGTTCTGGGAAGTTATTGCCCAACTATACGTCTTTGCTCTCTTCCCCTCATTGGGAGCTAATGCTAATTAATTTTCCTTATTTTTGCATTAGAAAGAGAAAGAGAAAGAAAGGGAGAGAGAAAGAAGCCTGTATTCAATCTCTTGCGCATTATATTTGACCACAGTCGGAGGACAGAAAGTAGAGGGTCTTAGGGCAAATATAGAAGCTCTGTTCTGATGGAGAAAGCTTGGTTAGGGAACCCTACCCCTGAATAGATGGACTGTTTTCTTTCCACTCTTCCTATCTCATAGTTTAAGAGAACTCTAGAGTTTGCAGTTTAGGAGACCTAGGAATGGGTGGTTTGAAAAAAGACTGACAACCTGCCATCTCTTACCCCTACTCTCCAAAAGTGTAAAAATTACCGTACAAGAATCGAATATTCAGCCAAGATATCATTCACTTAGGAGAGGGAATCAAAGATATTTGCATACTGGCAAAAAATAAAAATAAAAAAACCTCAGCAAAATATTAACAAACTGAATCCATCAATGTATAAAAAGAGCTATAAATCATGATGAAAATAGATTTATTACAGGTATGCAAGGCTAGTTCAACATTTGAAAATCAACTAATGTAACTTACCACATTAACAAGCTAAAGAAGAAAATGGATTTGATAGAATCCTACACATAGTCACGATAAAAATTCTCAGCAAATTAGGTTAGAGGGGACCTTCCTCAGCTTAATAAGAACATCCATTAAAAACCTACAGTAACATTATACTTAATAGTGAGAAATTGAATGTCCCCTTTCCCAGGATAGGAAACAAGAGATATTTTACTGAAAGTCTTATCTAGTGCCATTTTTAAAAAAGTATACATATTGGGAAGGAAGAAATAAAATGGTTTTAGTTCACAGATGATATAATTGTCTACATAAAAAATTCCAAAGAATTAACAACAATAACAAAATTCTATAATAAGTGATTGTAGCAAGGTTTCAGGATACAAAGTTAAAAACAAAAGTCAACTGATTGTTATATACTGGCAATCAGTAATTAGAATTTGAAATTTAAAATATAATACCATTTACATTAGCACCAAGAAAAAAATGAAGTACTTAAGTATAAATCTAACAAAATATGTATAAAATATACATGAGAAAATTTACAAAATTTTAATGAAATAAATAAAAGAAAATCTAAATAAATGGAGAGATCTAAATGAATAGCTCATGTTCATATATAGAAATCAAGTGTTAAGATGTGATTTCTTCCCAATTTGATCTATAGATTCAACACAATCCCCCCACCCCAAATCCTAGCAAGTTATTTTGTAGCTATCAGAAATCTGATTCTAAGGTTTATATAGAAAGGCAAAAGGCCCACAATAGCCAGAATAGTACTAAAGAAGAATAAAATTAGAGAACAGATACTATGTACTTTAAGATTTACTATATCAAGACAGTATAGTATTGGCAAAAGAATATACAAATAGATCAATGGAACACATTAGAAAGCTCAGAAATCAATTTACACAAATATAGTCAACTGGGCTTTAACAAAGGACAAAAGGCAAAATACAATGAAGAAAGAATAATCTTTTCAACAAACTGTGCTGTAACAATTGGATATCCATATGTAATAAATAATTCTAGACATAGACCTTATATCTTTCACAAAAATTAACTCAAAATGCTTTATAGAATTAAATATAAAATTCAATACTATAAATTATTGAGAAGGCAACATAGAAGAAAATTTATGTGACCTTGGGTTTAAAGAGATTATAAATACAATATCAAAAGCATCATCCATGAAATTTAAAAATTGATGTTAGACTTTATTAAAATTAAAAACTTCTGCTCTGTTCTCCGGAGTACATTGTTAAGAATATTAAAGACAATCCACAGACTCGGAGAAAATGTTTTCAAAAGACATATCTGATAAAGCCCTGGTATCCAAAATATACAAAAAACACTTAAAACTCAAGCATAATAAAAGCAAACGACCTAATTTTTAAATGCAAAAGATCTGAACAGATATCTCACCAGAGAAGATATACATATGAAAAATAAGCACATGAAAAGATGGTTTTTTATCATTTGTCTGTCATTTGTCGTCAGGTAATTGCAATGTAAAACAACGAGATAATACTACACACCTACCCCCATGGGGCAAGCCTATGCTGCTTGTCCCAGTGTAAAAGTTTTTAAAGGCAGAGAACAAGTTTAACTGAGACACCCAATGGATAGCAGACATCTGCTTTGATAGCAGTGGCAAGTCTATTGGTTGCATTGTAATGGCCAGTGGTGTGACAGATGCGGGAGCTGTGCCATAGACTAAAGGAGCCCCAGAAAAAGTAGATCCTTGTTAGTGAATGACTAACCAAGATAACATCACTGTGAATTTGAATCCCTGGTTTCTTTTTATTGGGAAGGGAGCCTTTCTGAGCCCCAAAGAGGAAAGAGGATGGCATGGGATGAAACGAAGAGATGAAAACAGGAAGTGCTCCCCTCCAAGTCTCCGGTTTAGCGTTGACTTTTGAATACCCCAGAGATGACAGCTCTCAATACTTTTATTGTAGTCATTGAGGCAGCTGACCCCTTTTAATTTAAAACCCATTATTTTCATTGTGTTACAGGATGGTCGGAGGTACAGCAGTATAGAAACAAGAACTAGGCTCCCTCTAAGACTGCTGTCATTAGCATCTGCAGAAGAATATTTGAGGCTTGGTATTTGTTTGCATGATGAAGGGGCACTGTTGATATTATTTAATAAAAGAAAGTGGCAAGCATTAGAGGCAATGTATATGACCCCATTTGACGTAGTGGGTTCTATACATTGACTAATAATCCAGGAATTCCTCTCCCATTCTCAGACAGGATGTATGGTATATTTTACCACCAGAACAGAAATATGAAAAAGAATATCACCATTATGACTGTAGCCTCTTGAGATGGCTTGCTGTGTTTGCATGATTTTATGAGAAACTAAGTGTCAGGGAAGAACTTTTAATAACATTTTTATCTAGTAGACAGCCAAATATAAGCAGCTATCATTTCTATTGTAATCCATTGGATCCATGTTTTAGAGCTCCACTTATAATGGAACCATTATAAAAGACTGAGATGTCCAAGCAAAAAAAATTTTGGCACTCATAGAAGCCAATAGTAACCCACAAAACCTGTACTATTTGCCAACTTGCCAATCTCTTCTGTACAAACCTAGAGATGGCTAGCTGGTCTAGTAGTCTTAGGTAATTTACAAGTAGCATAGCCCATACTATTGTATTTTCCTCTGTCTTGGCTAAGCTGCTAGGTATCTATAAATCAGGGAAGTGGAACATGTGGAATTTAAGAAAGTTTTCAAATGATACAAATTTGAGGTTGAATAGTACAATACCCTCATTTGCCAATTTTCATTTGACCCTAGCAGATGGATAAACAGGTTAAACTGCTTAGAACAAGGACTTCTAAATGGATGCAAACTTGGAAACTGACTTGGTCTCTGATGGTTCTACAGTCATTCTTTTCTATTCCCAGAGATAACCATGATGACAAAATAGCAATTCCTGGCTCCTTCCTGAAAAAGGAAAGACAGTCTGCCTCATCCTCAAGGGGGAATGACAGACCTTGATTGCTTGTGCAGGAAATAATTCAAGTTCATAAAGTATGTTGATGGTTGAGGAGGAATTAATAACTCAGTCTCCTATTGTATCTCAGATTTAGACCAATCATTTTAGCAAAGCTTAGACTCTCCCAACCAGAAGCTCACAGTGCAATTCATTTTCATGTTAGATTTGTCATTTATATCCCTCCTCCAAAGATTTTCACTAACAATCTCACCACTCCAACAAAAGAAAAATGCAGATTTTTTTGTTTTTGTTGATTTGTTCACATCCTTGGATTGTTAACACATCCACTGTACATGAAAGGCTTTCAATTTTTAAAGAAGGTATTTGTATCTGCCTAAGGAAATGCTATCACTATACTGAATGATATGTGAATATCACATGTTCCAGCACTGATGACAAGTTTTGTTCAATTACTTTATTTTGTAAAGTATTTTACTACAGCGTAGATCCCATATTATAGCTACTATTTTTCTCAGTAAAAATTTAAAACATTAGATATATAAACATTACTAAAAATAGTTTTACTCACTCTTTCCTTCAGTAAATATTTGTTGAGAATATGCTATGTGCCAAAGCTGATGATATTGGAATGTGAACGACAACAACAAAAAAATTCTCCTACTCTTATGGGGCTTATATCCAGCAGGAGGAGATAATAAACAGGCAATAAACAAATATATTTGTAATATGTCAGGCAGTCATGAGTGATATGAACAAAATCGAGGTAAGCATAGAGAGTGCTGGGGCAGATTTGGGGAGAGATTAAAAGAGCTGGGCTATTTTAGATCAAGCAGTGAGGAAAGACACCAATAACTGCACAGCATTTGACAGAGATATGAAGGAAGCAAGGGATCAGGCAGCTTGGATAGAGAAAGAGACAGCAGCACATGGGTCAGAGAGGTTACCATCAAGAGACAAGATCCTTAGGGGTTTGTAGGCAGTAGTAAGAACAGTGAATTTTATTCTGAGTGAATAGAAAATTTGAGCAGAGGAGTAATTTGATTGGACTTAGATTTTTCAAGGATCACCATGGCTATGGGAGGAGCATTTACTGTGGGGGGAGGGAAAGGCAAAATGGAAGTGGAGAAACCAGTTAGGAAACTCTAGAAACAAAAATGGTTCAGATGAAATATAGCTAGTATTTATGAGACAATTGATAAAAAGTACTTATTTACAAATTTTGCTGTGCACAAATATTTTGTGCAGTGTTAGTGATTCATGGAAAAAAGAAAGGCAATGTAACAATTAAGTAGACCCACTTGATTTCTCTAATTTGAATAGAAAACGACGTGTTTCCAATTTTCTTTTTTAATGCAATAATGGCAAAAGGGCAGGTAAATAACAAAAGCTTCAAATCAAATCAAATCATTATTAGGAAGCCATGCTTCCACAACCTCTCGTCTCTCTCACAATGCGTCACCAGAGGACACCTCCAACAGGATTGCCTTCTTTCATTTCCATATTTAAAAAAAAGTCATTTCCGTGGCCGTTGCTTGACTTATGTTATTTCCTCTTTCTAGAACATATTTCTAACTATGTGTCTCTAATTAATGCCCATAACTTCATTCAAATCTCTTTGTAAGACTCATTTTAACTAGTACATTTTCTGTG
Source organism: Pteropus vampyrus (assembly GCF_000151845.1). Lineage (NCBI taxonomy): Eukaryota > Metazoa > Chordata > Mammalia > Chiroptera > Pteropodidae > Pteropus > Pteropus vampyrus. Next base: position 8,230,258 of record NW_011888791.1, on the reverse strand, counting down.
ATTAATGTTACCGCCTGCTGAGCATATCTCACACTTTGCAAGTACTAAAAGAAAATGCAATTTGTACATTATATGTTAAGTGAAAGGCAGTAGAGTCAAGTGACAAAACTCTAGGCTACACAATCTGACATCAGAATCTTAATCTACCTCAATTGGGTGACATTGTGTAAGAAGTCTAACCCTTCTGACTTTGTTTTCCTTGCTTATACAATGAGAATAATAATGCCTACTGCATGAGTTTGTTGTGAAAATCAATTAGATAATAATAATCACCATCTTGTACTAGACATTTATAATCTGGTTCCAGAGCCCAAACTCTTAATCATTACCCAATATTGCTTCTATAATAACATTTACAAAACACCCAGTCTAATATATGATATATAGTGGACCTTAACACAAATAAGAGATATTTTTCATTTTTGCTTATCTTCCCTAATTGTTGTACTATTTATCATTTCCTTCTAAATAAATGGACAATTTTGTGGCAGGCAGGAACTGTGACTTTTCTAGGTTTTCTCACTGGAACTGATAAAGTACTGTATACATCGTAGAAAATGGCTAAGTATCTACAGAATAATAAAGAGAAAACGTGTTTTTAATTAAGTGTAATATATTTAGTAAATTGACAAGGTTTGCCATGAAGTAAATGTTGACAATACCATGCTACAAAATATTCAACTTCATTTATAAAAACTTCGCTGAGTGCCCATGCTTCCTGAAACTCTCGTTTCAAAATTGATTAGATTATTTAGCAGATATAAACTGACATTCACAATCAAAAATTGCCTGCTGAAGAGAAAGTTAAATGACTCTATTATGTAAATACTTCTAACCTCAACTAATACGTCAATGCTCCAGAAACCTTACAATTTTCTCTTCCTATGTTCCTCTTAATATTTCCAATATATTTTTAAAACTCTCACCACCTATGACTTTTGCTTTTATTTTTAGCAAAACATATTGCTTCCACATGGCAAGGAAAACCAAGTGGATCAGGTAATAACACTTCAATTCCTGCCCCCTTTATTGATGACCCTTCAGTCATTGGAAAAGGAATCACTCTCTCCTCCATCCTATGAAGGCTAAAGTTTCTTCCTCTGTACCATCATCCCGATTCCCAATCCCACTTCAAGGACTTGGCCTCATCTGTTATTCCCTTTCTTACCTGGGTCACAACCTCTTCCTTTCTGTTTGTGCTTTCTACTGGGTCTGCAAACATTCAAATTGCTACCCTCATACCAAAAGCAAAAACAAAAATTGCTACCTTGACCCTCTCCATTTCTCTCTCTGGCAAATTTCTAGAAATATAGTCTACATGTGCTGTCTCTATTTTCTCCATTTAAAAATTATCAAAGCCGTTCCTGCCAAGGGAACTGACAGTGTTCTTGCTACTAAATCTTTTTGTCCTTCTAATTCCTTGACATTTATGTAGCATTTGGCATTAACCATTCCTTCATTCTTTAACATTATCTGACTTCTATTACTTTTCTTTATTGTCATCATCTTTGATGACTGTTTTTCTCTCCCAAACTCTACATTTATGTCTTAAACCCTCTTTTCCCATCTGACATACTCCCTTCTGGTAACTTCATTTTTTCCATGCATGAACCTTCAACTATGCTTAGGATTGGCAAAATCATATCACTAACTCTCATCTCTGCTGAGCTCCAAACCACAGATCTGTCTGCCTATGAGATGAAGCATGTAACCAGGCAGCTCCAGCTCACTGTATTCAAAAGTGACCTCATTTTCTTCCGGTTCCAAACCTGTTCCACTTCTTGTATAACCAATCCTAATAATGGTGCCATATTCACCCCATAATCTATATCAGAAACCTCTAAGTCATCCTTGACTCACCTCATCACAATCCTAAGGTACATAGGAAGCATGAGGATTTCAGACTATCTAGGCCTCATCAAGATTGCTACAAACAGAGCCTCCTGAGACAGTCATGAGCTGGCCAAGTCAGAAGAAACTGCAGGAAACTCAGTAAACTCCCTTCAAAGACGAGACTTTCTTCTTATAAATCACCCTCTACTCTTCTCATCTTGCCTTCAAATTCCATGCCCTTAAGAATGATTGTCTATCCTTATTTATAGCATTTCCTTCGTGGCACTTGTCACAATTGTAATTATTTCCATAGCGATTTGTTTAATACCTGTCCCCTCTGTTTCATTAAAGGCTCATACAGATAACATATCTGACTTACTTACACTTTATAAATTCTCAATATTTTTAAATAAATGTATAATTCTCTTTCAATTGTCTGTATCTAACTATTGACTCCAACCAGTTAGTATTTTTTTTTTAATTTTTATTATTATGTTATTCAGTTCTATAATTTTCATTATTTTTTATAACTTTAATATCTTGGCTGAGATTTCTAATTTTTCATTTATCTCAGGAGAATTTGTAAGTGATTATTGAAGAATTTTCACAATAGCTGCTTTAAAATTCTTATCAGTAAATTCCAACATCTGGTTCACCTTGGTGTTGACATCAGTGTATTATCTTTTCTCATTCAAGTTATATTGAAATTGTGTTCTAGACAATTTGTCTACTATGTTAGGAGACTCTGAGTCCTATATGGATTGTTTATTTAGCAATCACTCTGTTTACGTATAGTGTATGAGTCTTGGCCTATATCTGTGGGCTCTGGTTCCAATGGCAGTGTAATTTTCAGCACCTTAGAAGTGTTACTTTGCTTAGTTTGGTCTCTCTGGTACCACTAGGGCTCCCACTGGTGTCGGCTCGTGCTTCTTGAGGAAGCTGAAGGATTTTCCTCAGGAAGGCCACTGGATGTCTCTCAGAGGGAGAAGACTGTACTGGGATACCCCTATTTGTGGCTTCTGGTTGTCCTGTGTCTCTGAGTAGAGAAGAGCCTTCCATGGAGGCAGAGGCTTCCTGGGACTAGGCTGCCTGCTATAGCTGAATCTTCCCTGCCCAATTCACCTGCCTGCTTCAGTATCTCCCTATAAAAAGAAGAGTCTTGGGCCCATGGGGAAGAAGTACCTCCCCGGAATGCTATTTCTAGAGGGGCTCACAACTGATCCCCTGTGGGTGGTGTCCCTCTCTCCTGATGTCATCCGAGGCACTCCCATTCCATCTGGGGACAGGGGAGGGAGAACGTCTGGGTTGCATTCTGTTGCCAGTTCTATGCCCTGGAATGCTGGACCGGAACACAATCTTCTGTTGGAGAAAGAGGCTCAAGACACCCTGCCACTGTGCTGTGCCTCAGATCCCAGGGCACTCCTTCTTAACATCTATCAGAGTTATCCTTGCATTGTCTCTCATACCATTTCCAGGTTTATAGCTGTGCCTAGCAGGAAAAAGTTAGGGAAAAATGGGTCTACAGCATTTTGCATGCCGGAAGTCCTACCATTGCCCTAGTTAACTATTAACTATTTTCTTATCTTTGAGGATAAATATCAAATACCATTGAGCATTCTGATCCTCTCAACTACATAATGTATATGCTAATCAGTGGCATGGTATTCTAATTCTCCACTTACTGTTATTTACCATAGATGTTCATCATGTTCCCCAAGAGAAGGTCTAAAATTTACTCATCAGAAATTTACTTTTCTGAATTAATCAGGGGCCTGATATTAAGCATTTAGTCATTATAGACTCTGAAGCTGTCTTTGCATCAACCTTAACTAAAATGTACAAACTTAGTGGTTAGGTTCTAGTCTTCCAGCTTGAATGAGATTTTAGTTAACCAAATGAATGATATAACTGCCATGTCTTTTACATGCTTAATTTCTTTTCATTCTGGCTCCCTCATTTACTGGGGAAAAAAATGAACTCAGTATTAGACCATAGACAATTATGTAAATTAACCTCAACTCAAACAACCACTTAATTAAGTTTTTTTCTACAATATCTTCACTCTTAAAAAAAAAATTTTGCGTGTGACTAATACAGTCTGTTTCAGCTACCCAATGTGGGCAGCACAATAAAAACTGAATTATACCCTAACATGATATTTTCTGATTGGAAAAGGGAAAAATCACATTTGAAAATACAAGAACATGTTAGTGAATATCCTAAAATCCCTGGATTTTTAATTTATAGATATTCTATTTATTTTTTTTCTAATGTGTAATCAACATGTCTTATAACCGTGGTTATTAATCCTTCTGAGTTTCACAGAACTCTTGGAGATATAAAAACTGTAGAACCTTTATAAGCAGGAAAAATGAGCAAATTCACATAAACATGACATTAAGATTGTATAGTTTTGGTGAGTTCACAAACATTGTGGAACCCTTTCATGAATTCTGTAGGAGCTAATGTTTCCAGGTTAAAAAAGCTTGTCTTAAACGTAGGGCAAGTTAACCACATCACCAAACATTAACGTGAAAAAAAACCACTTTCTGGTTATAACTTAATATTTAATTAAGGGAATGAACTGGACACCTATTAAAGTACCTAAACATAATAGACTTCTGAAATTTTTCTGCCATATTTGCCTTGCTGGATAGGTTAGATATATCTGTCTCTTTATATAAGAATTTTGAATTATATGTTGCAATACTAAGGTAGTAGCTCTAAATGTTTTAAATACACACTAAAGTATAGGTATTTCCAGGACAGACAAAGGCACACACATGCATCTGTTTCCATAATATAAGAATTTTGAATTATATGTTGCAATACTAAGGCAATATCTCTAAATGTTTTAAATATACACTAAAGTATAAGTGTTTCCATAACAGACATAGGCACACACATAAACACACACATACACACTCATACACCCCTTGATCCAGAACCACATATATAAATTTTTCAATAGAATCTTTTATCATTTGTAGCCTTCAAAATGAAAAATAAACAAATTGGTAAAATAAGAATAAAAGATTTTTTAGCATGAATTATTTCTCATATATTAAATATTTGGGGCACAAATAAACTCGAACTACATTCTCAAAATGGAACTTAATTTAAATTTTATTGTATTTTTCAAATACGGTTCCTCAATTCAGACTTAGAAAGCTTTAATTTGAGTTGATAAGGAAGCTAATAAAACAAATATCTAAACTCAAAGAAAGTATATTTTTATGTGATATACTCTATATCATGTATATATATGTATTTATATATTTACTTCCTTTGCCATACATATGTCATATTTCACACACATACACACATACACACACAGAATATATAAGTACAGGGAACTGCAGATTTCAAATTTACAAAGCAACCAGATTCTGACATCACAATCAGAAAATATCATGTTAGGGCCTGAGACTAAACATCAGTATATAATGAATTTGACTGATCATATGAAAGAGTGATACTCTCTACTTGGCAATGTGTAAGGCAAAACTCTTCTTGAAATGGTTGCTAAGAAAATAATCAAAGATGCAAATAATCTATATTTAAACAGAGGCTTTCATTAGAACATTATCTATACCATTGAAATTTGGGGTAGAATCTAAAAGTCCACCAATAAATGTAGTAAATTATGACATCTCCATATATAGAATAATATTCAATTTAAAATAATTATAGGACATTTACTGTCATAGGAAAATATATTATTTAGAACATAATTAAAAATTAGTGCATAAAATGTGTTCAATGTATTAACATTTTTGTAATAGTCTCAATTATTATGTTTTAAACATTTAAAATTTTTAGTTTATTGTTTTCCTGTGTTCCTGAATCAGATTTTCATTATAATAGGAAAAAATTATATTTTATAAAATGTAATTGCATACTAAGAAATTGCATACTAAGAATAAAGCATATTTTTAAATATAAAGAATATCTCTTAAATGTCATCAAAATACCTAAAATTTAACTACTATTAATGTAAATTATGATATAATATCCAATTTGTCTAGAAAATATTTTTGTAACATAAATATGATAGTTTGTATAAAGCTGGAAAAAAAAAGAGAACTAGAGATTACCATTTTATAAGTGAATCACCAGGGCCGCGCAAAAAAAAAAAAAAAAAAATGGTGTCTAAGAGGGCTGCGTAATTCAGGCAATAAGAAGGTGCATAATGGTGGAGGAAGATCATCAGCATCCCCATCAGCCAGTCCAGATTAAATGTCCTGCACAACTACACACATCCCTTCGCTCACTGAGCACACTTCTGATTAATTATTTGATTGCCTTAGTATCTAGATGGAAGAAAGCATGGGCCCATGAGATAAGAGAAAGACGATGGTCCCAGGGAAAGCAACACCCTCCCAGAGAGCCCCTCCCCTACCTCATACACCCCAGCTATAAATTTAAAAGCTGACATGTGTTTATAAATCATTTTCTTGTAAGTGTCTTTCGGGGTGCCACATAATCGTTCTGTGTACTCTGATTATCCATAAGTGAACATGAAAAAAAAAAATGAGTTTCTGTGAAATTAACCACTTGGGTGTCATTACAAGTTATATCTAGATACCAGTAAATTTAACCTAGAAAGCCAGTTTCCAGGTCTTTCTTTACCAATGCCTCTAAACATTTCAACTAAAATGAAGGCAGCAGCTCAATTTATAAATTCCTAATATCTTAGCATTTTTTTCCAAAGCCTAAGTTGTCCTGTTTCTCTTAGTTTGACTGATGACAAGAACTATAAATGTAAATATTATACAGATTCAGCTGGATAAAATATGTAGAGCATGTATCTTAAGGCTTTGCGTGTAAGTCTCTTGGGTGTGATGACGTATGGGAGAGAAACTGACAACCTGTGAATGGAGGGTCTCCCCTATAACATGTCCTTATGAACCTCTTTATCCCTGTTAAAGAGACAACTAAGGCTTAATGCTTAAATTAGGAGATTATATAAGCTTTGGCTTATATTTATAATAAAGAGATCTTAGAGAAATATTTTGATTTCTAGAATTACTACGTCCTCACTCATTAATTAAAGAGCCTCACTCTCCACCTCTACTTTCAAAGTTGAAAGATAACCATTCTAGCATAGCTCTGATGTACAACTGGAGGAGGGAGGATGGTGGCACTTTGCTAAGTGCTGTTATGCAACTAGGAGTAAGATTTTCACAAATTCCATCTTGATCAGATAATACTCTTATTCAGTATTCATATCTTGGCACAAAAATCAAACCATTCAACTTAAAATTGGCACAACCTGAACAATTGCAATGGCCTTTTTACTGGTCTTTTGTTTCTATGCTTATATTCCTCCAACCCATCCTCCACACTGCCAACATCATCTTTTTTTTTTTATTACACACACCAAATATGTCCCTCTCCTTAAAATTTTTAACGGCTTTCCCACTGACTACAGAATACAACCTAAATTCCTTGATGTGGTATATAAAACTTTCTATAATCTGGCTCCTGTTTTACATAATCCTCCTAATCATCTTAATACCACACACACACAAATACACACACACACACACACACACACACACACACACACACACACACACACACACACCTAGCTTACAGACCAAATGTTTTCTTTCCATTCTTTCCCATTTATTTACAGGCACATTCATTGTTCAACTTGGATTTTCTCTCCGTTTACTCCTCTGACTTCAGGAAGATTTAGGTGCAGCTTTTCTTATTTATCCCTTAACTTGGTAACTAATCAATCAAAGCAGCTTACATATTATAATTGTTTTCATATTTATTAACCTACTAAGTCCTTCTCTAAAAGTGATTCTTGGATCATCAGCATCAGCATCACCAGAAAACTTGTTAGAGATGCACATTTTGAGGATCTACCTCTAGATCTACCAAATCAGAAACTCTGGGAGTGGACCCAGAAATCTGAGTTTTGATAAGACCTCCAAGAATTCTAATGCTCATTAAAGTTTGAGAATCACTGTTTTAGGCAATATGTCAGGAATTGAGGCAAAGCTACTCATAATAGAAACTCAGCTAACAGTAGTTTAACCCAATGGGGGATTATTTTTGTCACAGAAGAGGAAGTATAGAGTTAGGTAGCCTAAAGTAATTTAAAGAAGTTAGTAAGGACCTAAATTCTGTGGAGCTTCCTCATCTACAATTATTAACATGTAGTGTCCATCTTCAGGCTCACAAAATGACTACTTGTCAAGTGAATCTTTTTCTTTTTTTCAATGAAACTATAACTTTTCTCAGAAGGCCACTCATTAGACTCCACCTACATCACAAAACTGCAAAGACTCTCGGAAAACCAAACTTTCTAGCTGGATACCTTGTTGACATTTGTAAAAATAGGGTTTTGATAGTACAAAAGTTTGGGTAGGCAACTGGCATGTCTTTCATAACCTGGAATAAATTATTTCTATCATTGACAACAAGAAAATAAAGAAGCAATTCATTTAAAAATGTGCTCCTAATTTTTGCTTTCTTTATAAGAACTTTAATCACTGTTTAGTCATTAACCTTATTAATTCGGTTAAGCTCAATATAATCACTGATGTGTGACCTTTTTTAACTTATAAAAATAACAGTTTTTATAAGGTTCTACTAAATATAAACACTTCATTTTGAAAACATATATTTAGTTATTATTGTACTTATACACTACAAAAAACAAAGACTTCTTTAGTTGTTTGTTCAATTAAAGGAGAGAAAAATGAATTCTCAACTGCACCCAGAAAATTAAAGTCTATGATTTGAACTCCTTGGGCAATAAGAACCTACATGTTGTACCCTTTGGGAGAACTAAGCTAGAAAAGGTGATGAATTAATGAAAGCCCTACTGCTCAGAAGACAAGTCAAAGCATACACTGACATTTGGTCAATCTGTATATTTATCTTCAAAATTGAAACTTAATTTTTAATAGTCAGGGCACCAAATGAAAAATTTGGCTTGTATCAATCGGCATGATTTTGAAGAAAGGCATTTCCAAAAGCGTTCTTTGTTTTCATCAGATTGCCATGTAGAATGACAATTCCAATTTGTTTAAAAGTTATACAAGGAATGATTCATGGAACTATTTTAGCACCAGATCTGTATATGTAGCCCATTTTACAAAGTAACACCTCAGATTTTCAGTGAAGTCAGGTTTTTGCTCTGCATTATGCAGCGATAATTGATAGTCAATTGGTATTTCTTCATTATCCCTGATTCTATATGTGGTCTTTGGTATTAATTATTTGTAAAGTGTATTCTTTATAGCTCTCCACATAGAGATGGAGAAAATAACACATTTATAGGAGCATTTGATTGAAATTTTTAAAAAACTAGAGAAAATAATCACACATTTCCTAAGTGGAATGATTCCTAACACTGTAAAACATTTATTTTAAGAACTGTGCATTTTCTTTCTTGCCCATCTGTGCTCAGCATTTGGACTAAGAGTACTTTCAGGGTTAGAATATGAATCGACTCAGGAAGCCACTAGTTGAGTAAATGGTCACTGTAGTGAAATCACTTGAAAAATGTCTGAAATTTCAGGATTCTCTGAATAACTTTTAGATTTTGTCAGTGGTGGCTCATTGTGGTCTCTGAATGTAAAAAATGACATGGTGGATATTTTTAACTTTGAAAAGAAAGATTCTAAAATAAATTCAAAAGGGACTGAATGTAAAAATTAAAATATAAAAAACTAAATAAAATGTGAGGAAATATATAACATCTCAATTTGAGTAATAACTTTCTAAATATGAAATAAAATTGTATGAATTATTTAATTAATGAAATTAATTAGTATGAAATGCAATTCCTCACTGGCTGTTAGCCACAGGATTTCCCAATTACCTGCCATATGGCATGCATCTGGCTTCACCAGAGTTCGCAGGCAAAAAGAACCAATGAGACAGATTTTGCACAAGACCTAAGTCACAGTCTTTTGTGATCTAATTATAAAAAGGAAATTCTATCATTTTTTGAGTATTTTACCGGTTAGAAGGAAGTCACTAGGTGCAGACTAAATTCAAGGGGAGAGAATTTCACAAGGGCCTAAATATCAAAGGGTATTATGGAGAGTCAGCTTGGAGACTTCCTACCAGAGAGCTCAAACTGGATTTGTTTATTAATACTTAAAATTATTCTTTTAATAATCCACTCAAAAAACTCATGTGTAAACTCAATATTCTTCACCATTCTAAAATCGGTAACTACAATCATTCATCATCAACCATTAATCCAATGGGCAATCCCAGTTGCAAAATATTCTGTTAAATGGAGATCATTAAAATATTCATGCCATACATAATCTTTAATTTTGCAATGTAGTGCATGAAGTTGCTTTTATTGTATTCAACACAATGTTAAAGTTATTTGTACTTTCCAATCCCAAGATTCCATAAAATATTGGGATATTTTCTTACACTACAGCTGCTAGTTTACTTGCTTTCTTTCATCCTGTGATTATAGAACTTAGTGATTCACTATTTGTAGAAAGTTTCACACATTGTGAAGCTTTTCTAAATCTGTATGAAAGGATGTAGGTTATGTTACATGAGTTTCAGAATGGCTTCCAGGCGAGCACTTGAAAACCACCCACTTGGGTGCTTTGGGCTGAATTCTGATAGTTCATTTTGCTGACCTTCAAAAGCACCTTCCCTTACTCTCAGTAGCAGAGTTCCAGATGCCCACTCCCCAATCACTTCCAGAAGTCCTATAATCTGTAAACACAAACCAGAATATAGAGTGGCTTCTGTTTTCTTGACTGAACTCTCACTGAAACGACAATGCTATACAGCTCTCTGCTCTCCCAGAGGACTAACTGGAAGCAAGCTTGAAGCACAACACCCTCATCAATGCATTACTTTTTTCTTTTGTACCAAAATTTTTCTGTCCCTGAAATAATCAGAATAGTAATGCTCTATCACTAGAAATAGTTTCATATTTTAAATTTCTATCTTTTTTGATCCCCTATGAATTATTATTTCCATTTTACAGACAGAAGAATTGAGATCTCAAGAGGTTACATGAATGACCAAAATGTCATGATTGTAAGTAAAAAAACAAGAATTTGAACTCAGGTCAGCTCACACTAAATCCGGGGTTCTTTCTGCCATATCATAGCAAATATTATAAAACATACACATACACATAATGCTTAATAATGTTTTCAAATGATGACAATTATGGACCCAAAAGTCAAGAATGAAGAACAAATTCCTTACCATGGACATACAAACCCCTCCAAAATCTGGCTCCTCCCTATCTCTTCACCTTCTTCCCATTCACTCCCCCCACCCCATCCTCCTAAGTTCTAACTTCACAGAAACACCTTTCATTCTCACTGCCATGCATTTTCTTCCTCTGCTGTCTCTGCCTGGAGTCCCTTATCCATGCTTCCTACTTCTACTCTTTCACCATCATCATCCTTTCGAGAGCATCTACACATTGTTCATAACTTAACATAGAGGTTATTGCCACCATGATGACTTTCTGTCTTCCTCTTTCCCACTTCCACTCCCTTTGTATCTACACAGTATAATTGTTACATAGATTTATGTACATATTTATAGCACTTATAATGTTTAAATTGCATTTAATTAATTATTTTTGACTATGTATACTATTATTTACAATTAACAGAGCACTTTAATGTTATTTCAATTAATCTTCAATGGATTAATTGAATATGAATGTTATCATCTTTATAAGCAAAGAATGGATCTTAATTCATCTTTGTATTCTAGATTCCCAGTATTGTGACAGGAACAAAGCACATTTTTAAGGAATATGTGTTAACCAAACTAGAGATAAAGGTATATAGATATAAAATAGCTACCTGGTGCATTTAGGGAACAAAAAATGACATGAAAAATGCATGCATAATCACCAATGTTGATATCACCTGGAAAATTTACTCACCAAGCTCAGTAAAGCAGTTGCACTTTTCTTTATCTACACAGCACCTTATACATCTAAGAGGGAAAAAATAAATAGATTCAGAGTTAAGAAGGAAGAGCTATGTATTTACTTAAAAGAACAATGTTAAAGCAGTTCTAATTTTTCTGCCAGAATTGAGAAAAATTTTGGCTATTTATAAGCACTGTTTTATAATGTAAAGCACATTAAACCCTGAGCCTTGAAACTTGAATTCTTTCTGCTTTGCCACTACTAATTAGCTAAGTGAAATCGAAAAACTCATTTAACCCCTCTGGCTTCAATTTTCTTTCATAGAAAATGAAGAGGTAAGATCAGATCATTTCTAAAATTATTTGTAGTTCAAAAATCTCACATTTTTACATCTTCATCTTTTGATTAACATGATTATGTAAAATTACTTTTGCCCGTCACTTAATGAGAATCACCAGCAAGACACAGGATCTAGAACAGGCCTGGGGACTAGTAACTTACAGAATCTTATTTTTCTATTCAAATTTCTAGGTACAGGTCACAATTGAATATAAATTTATTGCACATAATTTAAAGTTATTTCTTTATCTTTAGTTCTCAAATATAATCTTTGAGAAATTGCAGTTGGTTATGACTGGCATCTATTTTTATCCTTTGTACTTTATGAGAAACTTTCTCAGGCAAGCACAGTCATACACTATCATGATGACTATTTACAAGTTTCATAAAGTTGCTGAGTACCTCGAATGTATAAAGCCCTAAATCTCTATCTTTTGAGGAACTGAAGTAATACAACAATTTCTGTTCTTATGCATGGAACATGTAATCTCTTTAACTGTGCCTTTTGATTCTAATTTGCTCATTAAAATTAGCTGACTATAATCCATGTAATTTGTTAAGAAGGTTGAAATGATTGGTGCCAGGTACTATCTTAAGAATAATATACATAAGTATACACTTACCTTCTGGTATTATTATGGTCTGATTTATATATTTTTATGTATTTGTATTATTTGGCATATTTGTATATATTTGTATATTTTGCTGTGTTTCTCTCTTAGTAGAATGTATACTATATACAGTAAACAGAATTTGAAGCCACGGGAGAAGATAAGTATGTCTAGAAGTGTGTGTATGCAGAGAAGAGAGAGGAAAAAGGAGAGCAAAAACAAAAGAAGTCATTCCGGAATCCTGAGATTTATGAAGTAGCCTCAGTTAGAGGTGCCTGTGAAGGTGCCTGAGAAGAAATATTCAGAGAGGTAGAAAGAACAGCAGGAGGGAATGGGAGCATGGAAGCCACAGGAGAAAAAAAAATTAATGAGTAGCTAGCTAGTATTACCAAGAGGGAAGGAATAAAAATACTTAAAATAGACCTTTTGATTAAAAAGTCATAAGTGATCCTGAGAACTGTCCCAGGAAAGAACTAGAATAGAACATCAAATTACAGTGAGTTGAGGTTTAACCTAATGGTGAGGAAATGGAAACAAAAATGTTGAATACTCAAGAAGTTTAATGGTAAATGTAAACAGAGGTGAACTTAAAGTTGAGTGAAAGAATTTTCGTGGAAGCAAAATTAATGTTTTAGAAGGGAGAAACTTTAGCCTTGTTTTTAAACTGAGGTAAAGTAACTAATAAAAAGGAAAAGACTAAAGCTATAAGAAAGGAAATACTTACTGGAATAAAGCTTGAAAAAGAGAGATAACGTCCCTCTTGGAGATTAACAGATGTCTGAATCTGTAAATGCATTTAGAGATGGAAAGAATGCAGGATGGAGGACTCATAATTTATACTTGCTCAATAAAAAATATGGCTAGTGCTGAGAGTGAGGAATCCATTAGGGAATTTAAAAATTTCAAAAGAAATAAAGATTTAAAGTAGCTTCTATGGGAAATGGGGAAGGAAAAGAAATAAATAGAAGCAAAGGAACAGCATAGCACTATTCTGAATGTATAACATGTCATGTTATATAAGAACATGTATATTCAAAAGTATATGCACAATAATTTACATCACTGAAAAACAGATTTCAATAGGTAACCAGGTGAGAGCTGTGGATCAACCAAAAAAGATGCAGATTAGGTTGTCAGGAGTTCAAGGAAAGCTATACAACACAACACAGACAGGGGATAAATGTACAATATGTTGTGGCAACTTTGGAAGATCTTATTTTTCATTTCGAGCAAGCAGTCTAGGGATAGATGAGAACTTTGCTTCCTAACCTCCCCCGAAGAGAAGAGTTAGGATTGAGAATAAAAAGAGCACTGGTTGAGATTAACTGTTTTGAAATTTATGGAGGCAGGCTTCTGGTTTTATCAAGAGATTGCAAGAACCAGAGATAAGAGAGAGTCATAGGACAACACTAGAAAAATCCTTTTCCAAGGACTGATTTCTCCAGCAAGAAATTCCAAAATATTTTCCAGGTGATTAGCTTCAGGCGGCCATTTAATAGCCCCCAAAACTGTCAAGAAACTATTTTGTAGTGATACTTTAAGTCATATATTGGCAACATTTTGCTTTTAAAGTATACCAAGTTTTATTGATTTTAAGAGAATGTTTGCTTTAGGATGATGCAATAAATACCACTGTTGGGTTTGCTGCTTGAAACGCTCACCTCAAGAAAGGACGTACATGTCTAAATTATTTGAATTGATTGTTAGAAGATATATTTAATATATATAAAATTGAGTAGCTCCCTCTGTAGCCATGATATAGCCTTCGTTGCTATATGAAAAGGCATTAGTAACTATGATAAAAGACTCAGCTACTACAATAAAAGCTCTGATGGAGATAGTCTTGGTCTTCCATTCACAGAAGTTTGTCACTAAAAAGCTACAATTCAAGGGCATCCATGATGCTCAAGAAGAGAGTAAATACCCAGCATTTCTGAGTCTCAGACCTCCAGAATCATCATTCTCTTTCTACCTGTTGCTCAGACATCAATTATGTGATGAAAATGTGTTTTTTAAAAAGAAAAATGAAGATTGGCAAAAACATTTGAAAAATTAGTCTAACTAGGAGTAAAATAAAGACACTTATAAAAATGCAGAAGTGTATCTCACCTATAACAATGGTAAAGATTCAAAAGTACAAATAAAACCAGTGTAGGTGAGTGTATAGTGACATGAAGTCTCTTTCAAGTTGGTGAGAGTGTAAATCTATATTCTAATTGAAAAAAAATTAGTAGAAGTTTATATCAAGAGCCTAAGATGACTGCACATATTAACTCAAACATTTCACTTTTAGAAATTATATTAAGGGAAAAAAATTGGCATACACAAGAAAGTGTTAAGAAGATATTTAATTATAGAGATAATTATAATAGGAAAAACATATAAACAACCCAAATACTTAACAACTGTGGTATTGTTCTACAAATTTTGGTGTGTCTATGTAATTGGTATATTAGACTAATTGTAATTGGCTATTTAATAATATTATGTTTTGTTTCATTTTTTAAAAAATCAATATCCTAAAAGTCTCCATGTTAAAATTTTCCTACAACTAGGCAGGAAATTCTACAAGATATTTGCATTAAGGGTTTTTGTTGTTTTTGTTGCTGTTGTTTTTGCAGGGTGAGAGGAGGTTAGCAATGCATGTAAAAGTTAGAACTAAGAAAAGTAAACTTTTACTTGTGTTTATCCCTGTGATAATATAAGGTATTTGTTGTCTGACTTGAAAGGCAAATCTGGGTAAATTTTAAACGACTTCACAAAACTTTATTCCTTATTTCAGTGAATCTGTCTTGGCCCCTTTACTTGGAAGATTAGAAAGTAGATTGTGTTGGCACATTGTAAATACAGGCATCTTTCAGAAGCTGAAATTCACATGAACTAGGTTCATCAGAATACAATATAAATCTAACTTAAAATTTATTAATTCACAAGAAATAACTGCCACAGAAGCCAGCATACTTGAAGTCCATGTGATAGGGCATATTTATGTGAAGCTGGTTGATAAGCAGAGAGTTGTTAGATGAGCTTGGAATCTGAAGAGAGAATTAGGTGAATAAAGTATTTAATGGTATTAGGGGAAAACAGCCTGGTACGAGCTAACCAGAAGGATAGTCTTTCCAATAGAACCAAAATATTCAACTGCAGTCCCCTTCCTTTATCTCCAAGCCACAAATGGCCTTACTGTATCATAATGTGACTGAGAGGTGAAATTAGCGGGGATTCCCATCCCCTAGATAAGGGGGCCTTCATACAAGACATAAGCATATAGAAAGGGATTAAACAAAGAGAGCTTTTGTGTAGTCTCCTAAGACCAAGTAGGAAAGAAAAGGATGCCTAGCTGAAGAGGAGAGATAAGGGTTATGGTTTGTCATCACTACAGAAAGGGTCTGGTATATGTTGACAGCTGAGTCTGGAAGGTGATTTATCCCCATGTCTACCAGTTTTGAGGAGGTTGAGTCCTTTTGTGTCTGGCAAGAGCAGTAGAGGCACTCACATTAACCACTCTAGCCTGTTACCAAGAGACTGCAAGGGCAGCATGTGTCCTGTTCGTTGCCTTTGCACTTGGCCTGCTGGCTGGAGTCTTTCGCTGATATGTGGCCAGTGGCGCACAGGCAGGCAGCTCAATTTTATTGAGCACTACCAGTTGCTTAACTTTGGCTGCCCAGGTTTTTGACTAAACCATGTGATACTGCCAATATCAGACCATAAGACCTACAAAAATGGCAATTTCATATGGTTAAACCTATGTATCAAAGTTGGGCATAAGAATCAAAGACTCTGTACTCTCTTACTAAAAGTAAAAGAGCAATTTCTTTTAAGAATATAAGTCAGACAAACCCAAATTAGATTTTAAGTTTAGC
Organism: Pteropus vampyrus; assembly: GCF_000151845.1. Classification (NCBI taxonomy): domain Eukaryota; kingdom Metazoa; phylum Chordata; class Mammalia; order Chiroptera; family Pteropodidae; genus Pteropus; species Pteropus vampyrus. The sequence continues at coordinate 8,213,708 of NW_011888791.1, read as the reverse complement.
AAAGGAAACTAAATCTCAACTGATCTATGAGAAGTTAATCAGCTAAGATCCCACTAAAAGCTTGAGCTGGTTTGGAGAACTTTTTGATGACCAGCAATAACAGGGGAAAAAGGATTTTATCTTCAGGCATAAGTCTCCAGGGGATCTGTTTCTGAGACCCTGACCAAAACAAAGAGGAACACTGGGCTAAGTTGTCAGGCTAAGACCCTCTCCCTCTCAGGAGTATTTGGATAGGCAATACCAACATTTACCCTGTGGCTCCCCTTTCTTTACACCCCTATGACTAATAAAGCCTACATCTAATTGACATTTGAACTTTTTATATATATTAATTCATTCAAAAAGTTACAATACAGTTCTTTTGCCCTGGAAAATAATCCTTCATTTTCAAGACAATTTGTGTATGCCTACTCTGAAATATTGATTTTTCAGTTGAACGGTGAAAACAATCTTATTTCCAGGTTCTCAGAGGATTCATCAATTTAGTGACTGCCAAATAGTAATAAAAGTAACATGTTACTGAGCTCTTACTATGTGCTGAGCTCTGTTATAAGTCCTTTCCATGTGCTAACTCAATTCCTTATTAGTATTCTAACTAGGAAAGGCAGGATTCAAAGCCAAGAAGTCTGGTTTTAGACTCTCTTAACCAGCTGTACTTAATTGTTTTTAATATTCTTATACTAATATAAAAGAGGAAAACAACAAAAATCCTACGAATTTAGTTTTTTTCTGTAACGAATATATTTAATTTACATAAGAAGGAAAATTTGTTTTTCAGGTTAACTTTTTATTGCTTGTTATCTGTCTCTCCTTATTCCAAATGAAAGTTCCTTGAGGGCAGAAACTTTAAATGTTTTGGTCACTTCTGTATCTCCAGGGTCTGGAACAAAAATAGGAAACACTCATTGAATATAATGACCATCTTTTTAATTCTTCCTATTTTCCATTTTATTTCTTTTCAGAAAAAAAAGGGGGGGGGCATGACTTATACAATAAATTATATGGCCAACTCATCTATCTATATTTTGTTGAACAAATAAATTACCTGAAAAGAAACTTTGACATTTTAATTTTCCGTATACTTAAATGTCTTGTACCATCTCCCAAAATGCCAGGGTCTCTATATAAATAGAAATCAGTGCTTACAAAAGGCAAAAATCATATGAAGAACAGGATCCCATGACTTAACTCCAACTCAGTGGGACAGAGTCCACAAAGAGCAAGACACAAGCTCTGGAACAGGAAGTTGTCCTGCCTCTCTCCAGGCTTTGATATTGATTATGGCCTTTGATACTGATTATGGCCACCTGAAGAATGGCTAGTCCCTGGAAATCAGCATTTTATCACATCTAAGAGGGAGAAAAGTATGGCTGTACATATTACAAGATTAGCTGTGGTTGGTAGGATCTCATAAAACAAGGAAAGGAATGTATTAAATAAGAAAAATATCCAACAAAAAGTATGTTACTCATATGGGATACAAGCAAAGAGGAGAGAGTACTTAAAATGCTCTGGTCAGTAAAATAAGGAGAAAGAATCTAAATGGCTGCCAACATGAGTTTCCTCACCAATGTTATCATATTTAGAAAATCTCCATGCAAATGAAAGAAACAGTAAGCAGATACACAACTGCATGGTTTTTAGCCATTTCAGACTTAAAAAAAAAAAAATGTCTGGAAAGAAATTTGGAAGGGTTTAAGAGATAGTGTAATATCAGAGGAGATGGTTTTGGGAAATTGTATATAATTTAATGACTTTTCATGCTGGGAATTCTTAAGTGACACAAACCTATCATTTCATTCACTGCCTTCACCAGTTAAACTAAATAAACTAAATGTTTCATGTGGCCAATACCACAGAGTTAAAAGTCCCAGAAGTGGTAAAACTTATTCTTCTATCCTGGTGGCTTTGGGTATGGACTTAAACTTTTTAAGAAAAATGAAACAGCCTGATGCCTTAATTTCTTTCCCTGATTGCTGTCATCAAGAAAAGTCTAGCTAGCCAAATTAGGCCTGCCACTTGCTTTTGTAAATAAAGTTTTATTGAAACACCATTGAATCCATTTGTTTACATATTATCCATGCTATTTTCACACTACAAGGGCAAAATTAAGTAACAGTCAGATAGAAACAGTAGTATGGCCCGCAAAACTAAAAATATTTACTATATATCCCTTCAAAGAAAAAGTTTGCTGACCTCGTAGAAAAAAACGAGAACAGCAGATTTATTACTAGATTCTTATAAAAGACTGTTGTGACATACTTAACGCATTCTCTTTTCAATATTTGAGTCACTTTTTGGTGATATGATTAATATTTTGAGAGATATTTTTAATTTTCCAAGACTTTAGACTCAGACATTCTTCTTGCTCATGTAAAGTAAGTGGTAGGCTAATGATTGAAAATCACTGAAGAACATCTAACTCATCTCAGAATAAAGTTCCAAAGTATCATGATTACCTTGTTTAGTATTCCATCAAACTGTTGAATTTTATAGGACTCTCATAAGAGTTTAATGTACTTCCAATGCTATAATCAAACAAAGGCATATATTAACACAAACACTCTGATTATATGACATAAGATTTTAAAAACATATATTCAATCTACAACCTGAAAACAACAGAACGGTGTATCATTGCTGGCTGTAGTTAAATCTATCATAAACTACATTATTCTTTTTAAATCTGAATATAATTTTATTGACAGAAATGGTTTACACTAGGCCAGTAATGTGAACAGGCAGTATAAGTTAACTATAATGTATTAAACAAATCACAGCTGTGAACTATTTATTAAGTAATTGATTTCATGCCATGTTTATCTCTGTGACTCATCAAGACATTTTTACCTCATGAAGTGGTATTTTCTTTTATTTGAATGAAATAAACACAGATTTACAGTTTCATAATTTTTCATATCCTCCATGGAAGAAAAAAGACTTTTTAATCTCACTAGATTGTTCAATATACTTAAAACATTTAGAAATATTTAAAAATTTGCATTTTTTATAGAAAGGAAAATATCATTTTTGAATAAGTTTTTCAAAGAACAATGACAAAACAAAGAAAGTGATTACTTTCAGGTAAACATTCTAATGTATTAGATTGAATGACAAAAATAGAGCTAGTCTTTGCACACCATTCAGCACAACCAGATTTTTTATAAAATAGTTTATTAAAGCAAGATTCTGAAAGGGATGGGTCTTATATAGTTTTAGTTTTCTTTAGTTCATCACAATCAAATTATAAGGATGGGAAAATGTGTCCAATATCTATTTTCAACAAAACTTGGAGGGGTTCTTTAGTTGATAAGGTTAAAAGAATTACAAAGGATTCATCCACAAGTAAGATATTACATATTTTTTTTTTCTAAAACTAATAAGCACAAACTCTTTAAATATAACACATTGGAAGGCGGGAAAGATTTCATATAAACTTATGAAAATGTTTGAGCTGCTGTGACTACAAGAATACTCTAACTCTGGTTGGTTCCAGATGCTGTGCTCCTCTCATTATACTTCCTCTTCTGAGTATCCTACATAGGTTTTCTACTGCTATATTTTCTATAGAAAGCTGTTGGCCTCACTTCCCCATGCCCTGCATTGTTCAGGCTGCAGCTTTATTCTCTTCCCTGTTGTATTCTGTAGGTGTTTTCTGCTGCTATGGAGAAAATTTTCCTAATTGGGGTCTTCATGTTTATAATACTAGAGAATTATACTGATATATGATGCAGTTAAACATTTTCGAATTGCTAAGGCCATGGAGAGGGGAGGAACTTCTGTTGATCTCAGACTCAGGAATGTGAGACCTGCATTTGTACTCCAATAGTTCACATATGATAGAACAAAGAATTAAACTAAACCATTTTATTAGATGATTTTTGTTTCTTTTTTATTAAACTCTCTCCAGTAGGAGTGGACTTTAAATAAACCAAATAATCTTATTTTTCTAGAATAGAATTTCCAAAGGGAACTAGAAATATATTGTCTAAAAGGAACACTAGCAAAAAGTATATTTCTACTGTCTTACAGGAACACTTTTCATTAAAGTCTCTTTAAGACAATATATTTCTAGTTTTTATTGTAGCATGAATCTAAACATGCTGCTGTTGTATTTTGAATGTCTTCTTTCATCAAATAGCTCATTATAATATCTGGTTCTTCTTATTTTGATATATTAAAACCAGTAACTCTATTAGTCATGTGTCCAACAGATTAAGTGAGGAGAATTTAATGAAGAGATGGTAGTGGGTTGAACAGTGGCCCCCAGAAAACATTTATACCTGGAACCTCAGAATGTGACCTTATTTGGAATAAGGGTCTTTGTACTTGTAATCAAGGCAAAGGTCTCAAGACGAGATCTTCCTAGATTAGGGTTGGTTCTAAATTCAATGAGAAACAGAAGTAAAAAAGTCACAGAGAAAGCCATTTGAAAGCCAAAGTAGTAATTGGAGTGATATATACACAAGCCAAACAACATGAAGGATTTCTGACAGCCACCAGAAGCTAAGAGAGAGGCATGGAATCCATCCTTCCTCCTATCCTTCATAAGGAACCAACCCTGTTGACAGGTTCCTTTTGGATCTCTCAACTTCAAAACTGTAAGAGAACTTCTGTTGTTTTAAGCTACTAAATTTATATTGATTTGTTATGGTGGCCTTAGGAAACTAATACAGAAACTATTCACTGATTTAGTAAGAGTTAAAAAAAGCACCCTGTTCAGAGAAAGAAGGGGAGGAGATCATTATCATACCTAAGTCTGAAAAGGCAAGGAGAAGTTATCACAATCCAGAGAAAAGCTGTAGCTATAGGAGAGGATCACCAGGGAAGTGTGACCTTAAAAAAAGGAAAGCAGCCACTGACAATCTATGACCCAGAAAGGAGAGAAAGGAGAAATAACCCTGCCCTCTCTCTCTTCTGTCCTCTGATCTCCTGCCAATAAATCCCTTTGGTCAAATAAAGGAAAATGAGAGGGCAAGGCCACAGAGCAGAGTGGAGAAGGGAGAGGCGTAGATTTAAAGGAGCAATGAAGAATATCTAACATCCAATACAAGCAATACCATAGAATTATTTTTGCAGCAAATATTTATATATAATGTTTATTTCTGAGCATGAGCAGAAATAAAAGATATAAAATATAACAGCTTTTTAAATTGCCAAATGTCTTAAGTCATGAAAGATAAATTTTCTCCGTACATTTCTGTCAAGGCCTATAGACTGATAAAGTATATTTAACTACGAATCCAAGAGATTTATGTTGTAAATTTTAAAAAAATAGTGTTTCCTCTCTAACTATTAAAATATATGTTTTTACAGGGTACTGACTTTCATTTTCAAATATAAAACTAACATTATGTGCAGATAATATGAAGAAATGGCCTTTACTTAAGTACTTACTATGTCAAAAATATTCAGTATTGTTCAGAAGTTTGTATAGTTATTCATTTTTAAGTTATGACACCTTGATCTTTTTCACTATACTGAAAATCTTACTTACTGGCAATTTTATTGAATTTGTGAAATTGGCGGATAATATGCCCTTTCATAATCAAGCTATGTTGAGAGCATTTCAAATTATCAACTCATTAGCCACCTGTTTAGCTAATATGTTGTTTATAATCTTTAAAATACCCCAGTAAAGCAATGATATTTCCTGGTTCATTAAGTTTATACAAACTTCACAATCTTTATTTTGTCCCCAAGTTAATAGCTGGTACTGTTAGTCAAATGTGAACATATTTCTACCAGAATGACATTAATTGCTTTGAAACTTCATGTTAGCATCTGTAGTTCAATACAACTAGTGCTTTTACAATCAGCTGATATGAGGAGTTAGGACAATATAAAGTATGGATTAGGCAACACGTTACATCAATTTTGTTTCCAGTACTTCCCATCTCTAAGTTTAAAAACTTCCCCTGCAGTACAGAGTTTGAGTGAAACAAATAACATGAACTGTGAATAAGTGGAGGAGAACTACAAAGATATTTTCCAGAGATAGCTTCTCAGCTGCAGATCTGTGATGATGCAGAGCTCAGGTGGAGAAAGAGAAATATTTTACATAGGGAGCTTTGGCAGCCACAACGAGGAATTATGGTCCCTAGACCACTATCAAGTAAGAAGAACTGAAAAGAGAAAAAAAATGAAGATCAATGCTTCCAGCAGAGAACACAATGCAGAGACTGACTTCCTGCCAGACTAGATCTTGAACATTCTATTCCAAAAAGAAAGAGTTTTTATCAAGCCAGCAAGAAGAAAAGACACATCAGTGAACGCCATTCTTTTGGCTCATTTATCTTAGCTGAAAAATGTTTCAAATAAGAAAGGAAAATCTATTTGAAGTTTTTAAAGTGGGAAAAACGAACTCAACTTAGGAAAGTTAAATTAAACATATAAAAATTAGGCTTTCCTAAAACTTAGCAGGGAATAAATATCCATGAATAAATTTCTGAGAGTGACATAGAATGAATCATAATGAAAGCAGAGGATATAACTGGGCTCATGATCATTGCTGCTGCAGCACGATGCTCCTCCAGGGACTACAAGAATTAGGGACTTATTACCATTCTTGCCCCTTGGCCTGTGCCATGGTTAGAGCAATAGAACACCTCCAGTCAAAAACTATGGGCATAAATAATTATATTCTCAATTTCAACTCAGAACAGAAGTTGAGCAACAGGAGGACTCTCATTAAGAAAACATTTTATAGTCTATGTTTTCTGTCCCTCACAGGAAAATTGACAATGTACCAGAGACCAATGAATCAATACTGTGTGCAATAAGGCACAATGTAGAGAATATGGTATCAAGAAAAATCAATCCAGGAGATCACAGTGAACACAAAAGATTTAGGATCTAAAAGGAGCACCTTTAATGGACACTTGGCAGAACCGATCAACTTTAAATAGGCCACATTTCCAAGTCAGAGTGTCCTCAGGCATAAAGACAATTACAAATCAGAAGGCTCAGGAGAGAGCCAAGAGCTATTCCGGTCTGCAGGATTAGGAAACAGATTTAAGGCACTAGTCCAGGTCCAGTGGAAATCAGATGTCCATTTTCTATTTTCCTCAATTCTAAGAAGCAATTAAACTCATCTGCAATTTGTTAGATATGAAATAGTCTCTATGACTCATTCTAGTCTGTTTCTTTTTTTTTTATCATTTTTGTTGCAGTATAATTTGATTTCAAATACTCAAAATTGAACTAATACATAAATTGTAAATTTCATTTTATAAGAATATGTAAGTCACAGTTCATACTGGAACTGATAAGATTTAGAAGTACTCCTATGAAATCAGTAGCTAATGATTAACTAAACTTTAAAACCAAATGAATGTAAAAATATCAGCTGCTTATTAATTTTTCTAATTCCAGAAGTTTCATTCAACTTAATTTTGTATAATTCAAAAAATTATTATTAGCCAAGGCCTTCAAATAAACCTGCATTTTCTGAATGCCAAATAAGTAATTATTTCAGTTTTTAGTGTCCAACTGTATTAGCTTCAAGAAAGGGTTTAAACTTATCCTCTTATGATAACATTGTTTTTTCTTTTTAAAAAATTATTTATTTTTATTAATCCAGTTTTATTTAATATTAAGTAAAATATGCTATCCTGTAATTCTGTGGGTTCTTTTTTTTTCATTTCAGGATTTAATTCTGCACTTCTCATTTTAGAACAAGTAGCCTTACCACTTTTACAATATAAAAATTGGCATCAGATTGAAATCAATTGTACGAACTATAATTAACCATAAACTTTGATTCTGATTACTGCATTTTTTTCACTGCGAAAAGAAAGGAGGGGACCTTGTTTTACTTAAATTAGTATTAGACTAGGCATCTCACAGTTTTATATATGATCCTACAATAATGTTATATATAATAATGTTACATATGTATAATATAATACCTAAAGGAAACAAAGAAAGATCTATACAAATATACACATTCAAAAACATTATAGATAAATCAAAATGGAATTCTAAAAAATGTTTAACCCCCAGGAAGACAGGAAAAAGATAATAGAGAACCAAAAACAAAGGGAAAAATAAAATGAGAGACTTAAGCCTTAACATATTAATAATTAAATTAGATGTAAATTTCCTAAATATATCAATTAAAAGAAATTGACACGGTGGATTAGAGAAACATGACCCAGTGTTTGCTATCTGTAAGAAATTCATTTCAAAAATAATGATATTATAAAGAATGGAAATAAATATACCAATCAAAAGAGACTTAAAAGAGTTATGAAAAATGTTTAAATGGGCAACGCTAAACCAGAGATCTATATTTCGGTAATAAAACTGTAAAGAAATGCAAGAAAATGATTATTTTATATTTTTTACTTTTTTTAATTTTTCAATTGCAGCTAACAGACAATATTATTAGTTTCTGGTGTACAACATAGTGATTAGACATTTATATAACCTACAAAGTGATCACCCCAATAAATCTAGTACCCATCTGACATCAAACATAGTTATTACAATATTATTGACTATATTCCTTATGCTATACTTTTTATCTCTATGACAATTTTGTAACTGCAAATCTGTACTTCTTAATTCCTTCTCCTTTTTCACCACCCTTCCCCCAACCCTCCTCCTACCTGGCAACTATCAAAATGTTTTCTGTATTTATGTTTGTTTTTTTGTTTGTTCTTTCAATTCCACAAATGGTATTTGCCTTTGTCTGACTTACTCCATTCACCATAATACCTTCTAGCTCCATCAATGTTGTTAAAGATGTCAAGATTTTATTCTGTTTTATGGCTAAGTAATATTCTATTGCATATATTATGTATCACCTTTTCTTTCTCCATTCATCCATTGATGGACACCCAGATGCTTCCACATCT
>NW_011888791.1:8201907-8203940 GCF_000151845.1 Pteropus vampyrus | reverse complement strand
TAGGGCTGCTATGTCTCCCAGTTTTAGTAGAGTGGCCTTATGTAGTAGGTTCCTTGGGGCCCAGTGGCACAGTCTCTCTGGTCACCTGAGCTGGGCGCTCCAGGTTTGTTTCTTATATAGATTGTGTGTGTCCTCCTGTTGTAGTTGAGCCTTGTTTGATGTTTGCATGTTAATGAGAGAAGACTAATCTTCAGGCTGATTGGTTGTGAGGACTGGCCATGACTACAATGGAGGAGTTGCTGTATAGGCACTGACCCTACAGAGAAAAATTTGCTTTAGCAGGACTCTGGTGCCTGCCCAGTCAGCCCTTTAGATGTGTCATCTTCAGAGGCAGACAGGTGATTTCCTAGCCACCACTTGTGCCTGTACCAGTAGCTTCTAGGAGGATTCCCACCACAGTTCAAGTTCAGCTAAAGCCTGTACTCTGCTTGAGCTCACCTGGCATAAGCCAGAAAACAATTCCCAGATGGCCACCACTCATGCTGGGCTTGAATGTGCCTCAAGAGTCTAAGCCATGAACCAAGGCCGGCAGGTGCTAGTGCAAGGCTTGGGACAGCTTAGCAAGAGGTACGGAGCATGCCAACACCAGATGTTTTTGTTTGAAACTTGTGAACCGTTGAGAGATTTTAGGAAAGTCTGCTGCATGAGTCAAGACAGCCCATTTGTATGGAAAAGCTACTGGAAATGGTTTGAATGGGTTTGCAAGTTCAGTGTGGCTGGATCTCAGAATTACAAGAATGAGGTGAATGGTGTTAGTCAGGTTAATGGAGACTCAGATATGGTGGCCATATGAATCTGAAAGCTGAGATGAGAGAGGGCTCAATAAAGAAACAATAGCTTTTGGCAATACTTCTGCCTGGGAGAAAGGTGCCCCTCCAGCCCTCGCCCTGAAGCCAGACAATTTAGTTTCTCCCCATAATGTCCCTGGTGCCTTTCAAACTGCTAAGCCAGCACTGGAACTCAATCAGTGAGTCCATCAGCAAGTAAGTCCATAGAGGAAACTTCAGACTCCAGCAGCCCTCACTCATCCACAATCTCCTCTGCTTTTCATAGGCAGCAGTTGTGGGGACTACTCTTTCCAGCACTGAAACTCTGGGCCATGGAGCCTGGTATGGAGCTGAGACTCTTCCTCTTGGGAGACCTTTGAAGCCAAGATATCCTACCTGATTTTTAACCACAACATGCAGGTGTGGGACCAGCCAGTTCTGCATCTTCACCCCTCTACAAGTCTCAAGGTGCCTTCTTCTGCATGTATTTAATTGTAGGACTTTTTTGTTCAGCTACATTTCAGGTGATTCTCAATGATGGCTGTTCTGTAGTTTAGTCATGATATTGATGTGGTTGTGAGAGAAGTCGAGCACACTATTTACCTACTCTGCCATCTTGACTGGAAATCTCCAAGATATTGGTTAATTATGTTGTGAAGAAAAGGGTTGAACATGAAATGGGACACATGGTGGTAAATGGGACTTCCGGGATGGCAATTTTATTTCTTTCTTCTACAGAAGTTCTATTTCTTCCATTGGATGATGGTTATAAGGGTGTTTATTTTGTAATAGTTTATGTAGCTTTGGAGGGGGGTGTGGCTTTCTGTATACTTGTTTTGTTTTCAAATATAAAGGTCAAATTAAAAAAATAAAAAATACAAAACACTAATTAGAAAAAAAAAATATGTCCCCCTGTGTTCTTCGCAGCACTATTTACAACAGTCAAGATACAGAAGCAACCCAAGTGTCCAACAACAGACAATTGGATAAAGAAGTTGTGGTACATATACACAATGGAATATTACTTGACTTCACTAAAAAAATAAAATAAAGTAAAATCTTACTATTTGCAACAATATAGACAAATCTAGAGGGTACTATGTTCAGAGACATAAGTCAGAGAAAGACGAATACCATATGATTTTACTAAATTTGGAATCTAAAAAACAAAATAAATTACTAAACGAAACAGAAACAAACTATAGATATAGAGAACAAACTGATACTTTCCAAGAGGAGAAGAATTAGTGGGCTAGGTGAAAATCA
>NW_011888791.1:8199997-8201857 GCF_000151845.1 Pteropus vampyrus | reverse complement strand
TCTTCTACAGAAGTTCTATTTCTTCCATTGGATGATGGTTATAAGGGTGTTTATTTTGTAATAGTTTATGTAGCTTTGGAGGGGGGTGTGGCTTTCTGTATACTTGTTTTGTTTTCAAATATAAAGGTCAAATTAAAAAAATAAAAAATACAAAACACTAATTAGAAAAAAAAAATATGTCCCCCTGTGTTCTTCGCAGCACTATTTACAACAGTCAAGATACAGAAGCAACCCAAGTGTCCAACAACAGACAATTGGATAAAGAAGTTGTGGTACATATACACAATGGAATATTACTTGACTTCACTAAAAAAATAAAATAAAGTAAAATCTTACTATTTGCAACAATATAGACAAATCTAGAGGGTATTATGTTCAGAGACATAAGTCAGAGAAAGACGAATACCATATGATTTTACTAAATTTGGAATCTAAAAAACAAAATAAATTACTAAACGAAACAGAAACAAACTATAGATATAGAGAACAAACTGATACTTTCCAAGAGGAGAAGAATTAGTGGGCTAGGTGAAAATCATAAAGAGATTAAGAAGTACAATTTGGCAGTTACAAAATGGTCATGGAGATGTAAAGTACAGCATAGGGAATATTGTTAATAACATTATAATAACTATGTATTGTGTGAGATGGACACTAGATTTATCTGGGGGATCACTTCATAAGTTAAATAAATGTCTAACAACTATACTATAGACCTGAAACTAATACAATATTGAATGTCAATTGTAATTTTAAAATTTTTAAATAAATAAATGAATCCCAGCTTTGAACGGATTCATTAAAAATTTTTTTTTAATTTAAAAAGAATGTGAGACAAGGAAAAGAACAGTTCACATAATCAGAAGAAAATATGAAACATCAGGCTTTTTTAAAGTAAGAACCACAGCAATGCTGGGAATCATAGTAGAAAAAGTACCGACACTTCCTTATTTTGTACCCCATAACAAATCATCTTCAACTATTTCTTGCCTTAACATTTTATGACTCAAAATTTAAATTCTTGAGAGAGAGATGTTGGTTGACTTATCTTAGGTAGAACGACCATTATTTTTTCAGGAGTATGGAGGACACTTTGTTAGTTCCACAAAGATTACACAAAATGAGGAATGGGTAAATCCTTAGAAAAACCAAGTTGCTCTTACCAGAATAAAAGAAAATAGAAATGAACTCCAAAGAATCTTATAGAATAAATTGCAGAAGTTAAATGTGAGTAAAATATTACCCAATCCTATAGGCATTTGTAATGTAAGATTTAAAAATCTATTAATAAGAACATTCTTTGTGTCATCTTAAAAAATATCAAAGACTATTAGAATTTGCAGGAGAAATTTTTTATTATTATTTTAAACTCTTGTATTTTATAGTTCCAGGCTAACTCTGGAACTATAGTAGTCTACATGGTAGTGGTGGTGGGGGAACAGTAAATAAATAGGCTGCATTTTCTAGAGCATCACTTGAAGATTTGCAAGCAGAGGCTGGTTTACATTCTTAATTTTTGTATTCTTAGAAATTTTTTATAGGCACACACAGGCAAAATCAAAATTCCTGTACCAACCATTTTTTTTATTCATGAAATGTTTATGTGCATGGGGGGAAGTAGAAAATGTGGTACTTCTATTTCCTGATTCAAAGTCAAAGTATACACAGCAAAAAATGAACAAATGATGTTCCTATCACTGCTTCTAATAACTATCACTAATCTTCTAATGAAAAGAGCTAGGCTGAAAACTCTTTCAATATTTTCTTTGATTATAAAACTAATATGTATTTATTATTTACAAATAAGAGAGTACAGCAAGTTTAAAAAGGAGAAAGTACCAGAGGGGAGGGAGGAGAAGG
>NW_011888791.1:8195168-8199307 GCF_000151845.1 Pteropus vampyrus | reverse complement strand
TTTTTTAAAAAATAAATTAAACTCTATTTCAAAAATTTTAATACAGAAAATATATTCACTGTAAAACTCACTGGCAAAAATTATCCAAAATTTTCTTTCAAAACCCACTTAGCAAATAAAACTCTTATCTACTCTTTTCACAAAGGAGACTAAATTTCTGTATTCCTTTGGCATTTGAAAACAGCTAATTGAGTGAGATTCAGAATGAGATTCTTTCACAGTGTATCTAAATATTTGGCTTTAGGCCAAAATGGTACAGTTGTATGGCCTTAGAAACTGAAAAATTAACCTTAAGTTAACCTTTTGAAATGTTTAAAAGTTATCTGAGATGCTTAATATTATTCTGTTCTCAAATTAAGTCACTTTCTGAAATATTAAAGAAACTTTAGGGTTGTGGAGTAGCCCCCAAATTCATGCTTTATGAAGAGAAAAAGGTACAGGCTAGAAATTCTTTCCAATATTAAACCATTGGACATGTCAGGACATCAAAGACTCCTTCCATGGAAAATGTGCTTAAGTTGAAAATACAGGGTCCATCCAATAAAACCAAAAGCCATGAAAGAAGAAAAGACAAGACAGTCTGAAGAGATGTTATAACCTGCTGATAACTCTATAAAAACTACTGACTACTTAACCAGCAAAAACAGAATCTGACTCAGAAAATATCATCTTATTTGTTTGATTGTCTGAAGAGGGGATGAAGCACTTAGAAAAATAAAAATTTATGGAATTTAATTGGAAATAAAACTTGCTGGCCAATGTTAATAAAGAAGTAGTGGCATAGTCCATAGTATATTGAATAGTCAACGAGTAATTATATAGTCTACAAGATAGCATTTTACATCTGTGGATTAACTGAACTTTAATGACAGCAATGGAAAGATCTGCATGTCTATCTGTCAAGTCATTTTTAAATTCAAGGAAGAGAAATTTCAAATTGACTCTAAAAATATACCTATAAAGGGACAGAAATCTATCAAAATCTTAGAAGAATCTGAACAAACAGCCATGTAAATAGCACGACTTGGCCTATGAATTGATTTCTTTAGGGCAAGGTATCTATCCATATTCTAATCAGCTGTTGCCAGTTGTAGGCAGAGTTATGTGGTATAAATAGGAGTACAATAGCAGGAAGGAAAGGAAGTTAGAAGTGAATGAAGAATGGATTTATTAGAAGAGAAATGAAAATGATTATAATGTCCTTATGCTTGTCTTTCAAACATACCCTGTTTCAAATTTTCAATAATTCTCTCTTCTAATATGGTCTAGTGACTACATTTATAACTGTAAAGACTAGACTAGACCAGAAAAGAAAATATGTTGAATGGAGCATTACAAGTATTAGCACTTAAATTGGGATCCAATTGCAGTGTGTGTGTGTGCAGGGGGCCACACCAACAAACACTTCTCAGACACCAGCAGGGTATCCAAGAATTCAATGCAATTCTGATACAATCTATCTGAAGAAAGCATTTCATTCCATAGGATAAACATTCAGTCCTACAAGACTGTACCAATCCCTCGCTCACTCACACATGCACATGCACTTCAGACACCAGATGCAAACCTAGGTTACCTGTGCTTCTGACCAACTGGCCACATATTAAAGGTTCCACCCACTCCTCAAACTCAGAATGCCAATTGCAAATTCAGGTTCTCACCTGCACTTCTGACCAATCAGCAGAGGTTCCCCAAACCCCCTCCTTGGATTTGATTAATTTGCTAGAATGGCTGACAGAACTCAAAAGAAACATGTTATTTTTCTATCATTGGTTTATTGTAAAAAGGATATAATGCAGGAATAGCCAGATGAAAGAGATGCATAGGGCAAGGAACATGGGAAGAGTAGTGGAGTTTACATACCCTCTCCAGGTGTGCTATTCTCCAAATCTCCAGCACTACTCTCTCCAAATCTCTACTTATTCACCAACCTGAAAGCTCTCTAAACCCCATCCTCTTGAGTTTTTATGGAGACGACATTAAGTAGGCATGATTGGTTAAATTACTGGCCATTGGCAATTGATTCAATCTCCAGCCCCTCTCTTTTCCCAGGAAGTCAGGGATTTGGAACTGAAAGTTTCAACCCTCAAATCACAAGGTTGGTTCTCTAGGCAAACAGCATTTATCCTAAGGTTCTTTCTAAATGTCACCTCATTAACAAAATACACATTTTTCACTCTAAATACTCTAAAAGATACTTAGGAAATTCCATGAGTTCAGGGCACCATGAGCCAAGAACTGTAGATGAAGACTAAATATTTTATATATCATAATATTGCAGTATTGTTTCTGGAAACCTGAATAGAATAGAATAGAATAGAATAGAATAGAATAGAATAGAATAGAATAGAATAGAATAGAATAGAATAGAATAGAATAGAGTAGAATAGAATAGAATAGGAAATGTCATGGTGAATGGAACATTATCATGGTTAATATTGTTTCTGGAAACTTTTATTTCTGTTTACACACATATATACACACACAACTCATACATATATATTTGCTAAAATATAATGTAAAATATTCTTAAATATCAATTTTTGAAATTTCTTTTCAGCATTCTCAGGGCACCAACTGCAGGCAGAAAGGAATTCCTGCAACACAATTACATAATGTGTTTCCTTTTGCCCCCTGAGCTAGATATTTTGAGACCTGCGTTTGTCCTGTTCATGCTGTAAGTTAGTCAATGCTCCGAAAATAAACATTCAGTCTCACTATCCTTACATTTTCTATCCTTTTAAATCACCCTATGATAGTAAATTTCCAAGCACCCCAAATGAATCACAGGCAAAATAAAGTTTGTTAGCTTCCCATTTTCAGATACAGGGCATGTTTCATTGCCCTTTATCACAATGAAATCCAATAACGAATCCAAGTATTTCATATTTTCTATGTCCCTTACTCCCTAGGATCATTCTCTGCCTTAGTCTCTACTCATGTCAGGATATGAACTTCTCAGTAGCCTAGGGCAAACAGAACAACCAATCCTTAGTAAGAATAGGGCCTGAAAGGCTGTGGAGAAACAGAATCAAAATTTTGTGCTCATTCTCTTAAGAGACAGATTTAATATGTAAGAGTTAGTATTTTTTAAATGCTGAATTTTATGTAGTGATTAATAAGAGAAGTCTCTGTAATTAATGTTAACCATTCCAGTGCCAAATAAGGTTAGGCAAAATTATAAAATGTAAAATCAAAATCAGTGAACACTTCCATCAGGAATTCCTAACCATATATTTCACCCACATCTTAGCAATCAGAGACTAAAAGATATTATCTGAAACACCAAGGATATAGAATATACAATCTACTGCCACTATCATAGCACTTAACTATATTATATAGAAATTCTCTGTGCACGCCTTAGTAACCCTCATTAAATTATGGGCAAGGTCATAACTTATTCAGCTTTTTTTTAATAGAATGCCAAGCACACAGTACGTGCTCTCTACTACTGTATGTTCCATATGCTGTATAATGTACTCAGTCTTAGGTAATCTGCTATATTTATAAGTCATTAAATAATTTTTCCAGATATTATTATATATACATGCCTGGACTAGGTGGAGTACAATCGACAATGAGTTAAGATTCTGAAGCCCAAAGACAAGTCAAACAAGAATACTTCCATAGAATGTCCTATAAAAGAAGCATCCCCAATCTTTTTTGGCACTAAGAATTGGTTCTCCTATGGGAATCTAATGCCTGATGATCTGAGTGAGGTAGAGCTGAGGTGGTGATGCTAATGCTAGGGAGCGGCTGCAAATACTGATGAAGTTTGGCTCACTCACCAGCTGTTTACTTCCTGCCTTGCAGGCGAACTGGTTCCTAACAGGCCACAGATTGGTACCAGTCCATGGCCTTTGGGTTGGAGACCCCTGCTATAAAACACTCTTGATACCCATTGGAGTGACTTATGCAAGTATAATAGCACAACTAATCATTTCATATTTCAAATTTTATGAGTTTGTGATGTCTAAAGCAGCACATTACAGTTAATAAAAGGCAGAAAAGGTGAGGTTTGGGTATCATATGAAGCTCCATGACTTCAGACAAATAACAACTTGCCCTTGTCTCAGCTTCCTCATTTATAAAATCAGGAATAATTAACATTTATCTCATATAATATAATAATATAA
>NW_011888791.1:8191965-8194219 GCF_000151845.1 Pteropus vampyrus | reverse complement strand
CATATACTTACACTGCTAGTCAGCAATTTCAATAAAAATGTTTTTAAAAACTATATGTTTACAAAAGAAAACTTATACAAAATGCTCATAGTAATTTTATTCACGATATACAAAAATAGAAACAGCCAAGATGCCCAAATATCCATCAATATGAGAAAGAATAAACAAATTGCTATATATTCATACAATAGAATATTAGTCAAAAAAATAAAAATAAAAACAATCTTACCCATATAACATGAGTGAGTCTCAAAACATAATGCTGCGTTAATGAAGCATTACACAAAAGAGTACACACTGTGTGATTTCATTTATACTACAATCCAGCCAAGGTAAAACATTATTGTATGATGGAAAAAAAAATAACAGAGCAATTATAATTCTCTAGGCAGTAAGAGTGTAGATCGACTGGAAAAGACATAAGAGAACTTTATGGAGTAAAGTTAATGTTCTATACTCTGTAAGGGTTTTGGATTACATAAGTATATGCATTTGTCATGACTTTACTGATGTTCAATTAACACTTGTGCATTATATTTTACCTAACTTTTACATCAAAAGAAAGAGTATAAGCAAATAGTGAACTCTATTTTATGATACGCATGAAGTATTTAGGGAAAAAGCATACCGATACTGGCAATTTACTTTGAAATGTACCCAACAAAAAAGATGAATTGGTAGATGTTTACAGTGATAGATAGATGATAGATGATGGATAGATAGATAGATAGATAGATAGATAAATAGATAGATAGATATAGGATAAAGCAAGTATTAGTACAACACTGATAAAAAAATTTTGGTGGTGAGTGTACAGATGTTTACAAAAACATTTTTTTAAGTTTGCTGTAAATTTGACATGTTTTATGCTGATATATTGACAAAAAAGTTACTGTTAATTTAAATTTAATTATTATTTCTATTAAAAATCAAGTATCAAATTCCTTGTTATTTGCAGCAAATCATCATAAATGCACATTATCTATAACTTTGTAGTTATAACCTTTAAAAGAGAAAACAAAATATATATTATTCATATATTAAACCTGGGTCACAATATCTCAGATAAAGTCAATGAAACTAACATAGAGATAATTAAAACAGAAAAAATAATTTTTCCAATTATTATGTCAAATATTATGTCAACTTTCAAATATTATGTCAACTTTCCCCTTGCCAATACATTTTTTTTTCTTTATCCAATATAGACCACAAGGAAATACAAAAGAACAACTTTAAAATTATTGTTATAGTTTAAAACTAAATTATGAAAATTAGAACAAAATTCTCATTTAAAACTTTGTTTTATGGAAATATAAAAATTACAATGTTTCCTCCTACAGTATAAAGATCTATATAACAATGCTGAGATTATAAAACTTTGCAAACACTGCCAAAGTTACATTTTAGAAAATGTGAGGAAATTTTATCTTGATATTGCATTGACGATTCTAATCTTGCTATGAATTTTTGCTCTTTCATAAACTAGGGTCATAATTTACTATTTATCTTTTCCCCTCTTTAATTCCACCCTCTTTCACCCCTTTCCACCCTCTTTCACCCTCTTTCCCCACCTCTTTCACCCCTGACCAACAGATGCTGCCAAGGATTTTCTATATGTAAAGCAGATGTACTAACCACTACACTATAGAGCCACCCCCTTATAATTTACTATGTTGTGGGTCAGTTTCAGTTCCAGAATACAACATCGAAAGGTAAAATTGAACTCAGTTAAAAAAAATTTTAATTAAAAATAATTTAAAAGTGAAATTGTAAGGATTTGCTTCATCAAGAAAATAAAATACACAATTATTCCTTACAATCCAGATGCCTTTCCAAATCACCATGCACAATATAAATTATTAATAGACAAAGTTTTACAATTTACATAAGAAAGATTTAAGATGTGATCAATGATTTTGGGAGAACCCTTCTTAAGCTTTGTCCTTCTTATCCAGATATTCAAAGAAACCAGTTGAGAGACTTGTGTAATAATTGGATATCTGTCATCAATAATAAGTCATTTAGAATTCTGAGTTTATCCTCCTTACTCAGATATTTTCAAAGGTTAAGGTCTAAATATGACCCATGTATTAGTCAGTTTTGCTGAAGTGACAAACAACAATCCCCAATTCTCAGTGGTTGACAATAATATTTATTTTTCACGTGCATTGTGCATATGTTATAAATTAGCTGTGGCTCTGCTAAATGGGTCTTCTCATTCTTATACCCTGTCTTAAGCAATCTACTCTCA
>NW_011888791.1:8176399-8191205 GCF_000151845.1 Pteropus vampyrus | reverse complement strand
TAGGTCTTTGAAAACTGAAGGAAATGAGCCCAATTAATAGAGAGAAAGAATAGTATAAAATAAATTGTGTATTATGAAACTCCAGCCCTGTTACATATAAAACCAAAATTTTAGACCAAAAAAAAAAAAAAAACACAGAGAAATGATCAAATTAAAAATCAGTTGTTGGAATATATACCACACAGAAAAGTTACTAACTTTCAGAACTGTTTTCAAAAATCTATAAGACATTAACTTTGCTTTCAGTTAATTATCAGAAAATTAATATTAATTCTATATTTTTCCTTTTTTTAGTAAAAATGTTAACACAACAATAAAATTCAACTTTCCTTTTATTCTGAATTTCCATGTTTGTTAAAGGAAAATTTCCTTCATTGAATTGAAGAATTGAAGGACAGATTTGCTCAATATTTGAAACACAAAGAAGAAATTGAATATATATACTCATTGAACCTAAAGCTTTAAAGAGTAGCTGCTAGCATCATTGCTCAATATAATGTACTTGAATAATTCATCCTTAAAGTCAGTTATACATACAGCAAATTAATGCAAAACTCATCTTCACTTGACTTAATGAAACTCTTAAAACATAAGAGCTTTCAAACTGATTTCAAGGAAAAACACCAAACATCATGCAAGTTAAATTCAAAATCCCATTGAGAAATTTGAAAAAAATTGTCTCCTTACTGATATTTATTTTTTACTGAAAAGTTCTCCAAGAGAAGTCTGAAAAAGTAAAATTAGATTTAATTACCTAAGATATCTTTCATAAAATCACTTTGGAGAATCTGAGAGTAATATTTTCTGATTATTATCCAGATAAATAATGACTCATCTATTTTTCAAAGTGATCTTTACAGAAATTTTACCTATGGAAAGAAATTAAAAATAATTTATCTTCTACACTACTTAGGTACCAAAAGCAAAATCAAGGCCCCCCCACACACACAAAATAATAAATAAATAAATAAACAAACAAATAAATAAATAAATAAATACATATATGTGTATATATATGTATAATATAATTTTCTCCTAAAATTACTATTTATTTGGTTACTTAAAAAAAAATTCACAGTGGACTAGTGGTTACCAGAGAAGAGGGGGAAGCGGGGAGGTAGATGGGGAAAAAAGAAAATTTAAAGCATTTCTTCAATTTAATTAATTAATTATTTTTAAAAATTCAAACATCACGTAATGACTCCTCTGGTTCAAGATGGCATCCTGAGAAAACAGATTTATTTCTCTTCCTAATCTAATTATAATAACAAGGAACAAAAAGGAAGAAATATACACAAGTTCTGAAAACAGGGAACTAATTATTTCTGGAATACCCGCCATAAATTCAAAACCTGTTCTAAGGTCTATGGACACAATAGAAAACAATTTGGACCTGGTATCTGCTCTCACAGAACTTTTATTCAGGTGTGAAAGTTATAAAGACATTTATAAATGAATAGGAAAAATATCAGGATCACAATAGGGGCCACACACAGAATTACTAAGTGAGTGCAAGGTACTTGGAAGCTATGTCAGATGAGGTACTCTGAAAAATAGAGAGATCAAAAGCTTTAGCACCAAAACCGATGCCTGGATAACCATGAGTTGAACAAAAGGAGTGCACACTAGGCAGAGGTCCTTGCCTACCTAGATTCCTAGGGTCGGGATCAGACGGGCGTGCTTGAGTAACAAGAAGAAGGCTACTGTGCCTGGATTATACTCTATGAGGGGAAGAGAGGTACGAGTGCGATCAAAGTGGAAGCAAGAGCCAGATAATGTTTGCTCTTTAGGTCAGAGAAGAGTTTAGCTTTATTCTAAATGTAAAGCGAAACTACTGAAGGTTTTAAACATTGGCACAATTGCTATTTAAAGTCATAGGAACGCCTGAGATCACCTGCGGAACATGTACAGATGAAAAGGGGAGAACTGAGCCCACCATTACTAGGTGTACTTGTAAAGCAACAGAGGAGGAAGGGGCTGAGAAAGAAGCTGAAAAGGAACTGGCAAGAAGAGAAAAAGTGCTAGTGATGTCAATCCAGTCACAGTCCTACAATTACAAATTGGGAAGGACAACCAAAAATAACCTATTAGAATAACAACAACAACAACAAAATGGACAAGAATAAACAAGAACAAATGATTTTAGAGGCAACATATAATTCAGAAAATTAGAGGAAAACGTAAAAACA
Organism: Pteropus vampyrus; assembly: GCF_000151845.1. Classification (NCBI taxonomy): domain Eukaryota; kingdom Metazoa; phylum Chordata; class Mammalia; order Chiroptera; family Pteropodidae; genus Pteropus; species Pteropus vampyrus. The sequence continues at coordinate 8,189,016 of NW_011888791.1, read as the reverse complement.
GAAAAACCCTCTAATCAAGGGGGTTTAGATTATCTCTATTATACCTTGCACTCAGAAAATAACTGTTATGGTTAAAATAAAATGATTGATGAACTAATTTTTTTTTAAGTAAATAAAAAGCTAAAACAAAAAGTCAAGGAGATATTCCAGAACACAGAACAGAATCATCCTATAAACAAAGCATAGACCATTGAATGATAATTACAGAATAAAACTAAGTACTGAATAAAACAAAGCATAGACCATTGAATGATAATTACAGAATAAAACTAAGGGACAAACTCAGGTGCTTACAGGGGAAAGAAGGTAAAGTAAATGCATCAAAGCAACTGGGAAGAAATGAACAGAAGCTTCATCTAAAGAAGGAAGTTATTACACTGCTGCAATCAATTACAAACACACAGAAATGTGGTCCCAATAGTACCAGCTCTTCCATTTTTCTAGAAAAACAAAGGTGAATATTCATATGAAATCTCTATTTTCACATATTAGCTATTAATTCAGTTTCCTTTAAAAATAAAGAGTCGCCATGTGGGTCAGACCTAATACTTCTGAATATCTAGCTATGGTCCTCTGGCCACCAGTTTCCAACTTTTATAATTTGAACACAAATTATGTAAAAGTAAGGTGGAGCTGGCAGAATTGGAGAAAGAAGACGGGGAAAGAGAAGGAAGGAAGTGTAAGGGCACTGATTTCCTCTTCTTTACTAGGATTCAAGTGATACTGTCTCAAGACTATGGGTCAGGAAATACAAACAAGTACAATTTAAACTTTTACTCAATAAGAGAATTAAAATATAATAACATGACTTAAAAATTGAGAGAAAGAGTGAGGAGAAAAATGTTGGCAAAGTAAATGAACTCCATTCCTAATCAATAGTAGAAAGTCTATCACTACTGCTTAATTTGATAATCAAGAAATAAAGTGTAACCATATAATTTTTCTAGTTCAGTTAGTTTCTTTTATCTTTTTTTTTCTTTTTTCTTTTTTGTAACCGTATTATTTAGAGTCACAGAGACAACCACCACAGGAGCTTAAATCAGAATGTCAAAAATGCTAATTATGAGGAAAGAGGAGGAGGTAGGAAAAAGTTAAGACACTAAAGATACTTTAGCTTTTAATTATATGTCATTTTGGAAAGTTTAATTTTTTTTTCCATACACGTGTATTACTTTTCAAATAGAACAACATAAGAAAGCATTGAATATAGATATGGATTTTTATAATTATCTTTGAACAGAATGAGTATGTTTGTCTTAAATGAAGCAATAATACCTATTCTGTTTCTAATGTAATGTCTCTTAGACAAGTTATCAAAATTCAACCTAGATCAACTTAAAAAAAAAAATCCTAATGTCTAAATGTTTTCTCTAGTCAGAAATTAAAATTCTACAATCTCATGAGATTTTCCTCTTTGTCCTGGCTGATAGGAAAGTTAGAGCCAAGTTCAGTGCTCCAGTTCTAACATTCACCTACCTTGGGTGTCTGTTCACTTCATTCCCTCTGCTATATTTAAATGATGTCTTTTCATTTCTCTCCCTAATTCCCTTATTTTGCATTATGTGTAATTTCACAAGCCACTGCAAATCTTTTCAGAAATAGGCAGGATGTAAATTCTAAGTAGAGAAGATAAAACAAAAAGTTATAAAATGAGAAAATTTAAGAATTTCTCTGGTGACCTAAATGTAGCCTTTTTAGTTAAAAAATTTGTAAAACAGAGAAATTTTTAACGAAAACCACAAAATATAAAACCTTTCTAAGATATGTACTATTTAAAAACCCACAAAATGAAAAATAGTAACAGTGTTCATGTGTAATTCTATATTCATTAGTAAAAAGATTATAAATAAGCAAAATCAATATAATAATTCCAAATACTTTCTCAAAGTCACAATAAATTCTACATGTTTATTATTTTTAAAATCATAAAAATGTGTTAAAATTCATTAATACTATTATACATTTTTATATATAACATGTATTACATATATGCACACATATCCTCTTCATTTTTGAGGACCATTTTTTATATTTGAGTTAACTAGGGTTTATTTCTTTGGTATGCACACTCTTAATAGGTTCAATACCTAAATAAGTTATTTTATTGTTTTTCAGTAAGGTAAGAAACATGCTATAAGTATTTTGTGAATCATTTTATTCTTAATTACTTGTGCTGTTTCTTATATAAAAAGCTTAACAGGGAGAAGGTTGGATTTAGTTTTCTGTCCTCAGGTTATAAAACCAGAACTTTTTACTAACAATATTCTAATTAATAAAATATTAGCTAATGATTCACATGATTGAAAAAAAGAATTATCCAAATGCAACTGCTATTCTTTAAAAGTCTATAGCCACTTAATGCTATTGCCATTTTTCTCAGAAGGCCTGATTTGATTCTCATTCACTATGTTACAACTAAAAATAGATTAGCTGAGCTTAGAAAAACTCATCATTATTCAACACTTCTCTTTAGCTAGAACAATTCCAATCCTATTCTGGCAAGTTCAGGAAGCACTTCCTCTGTAGAAATTTGAAACTTTGGCGTGGGTTTAAATTCAGAAACTAAATTGCCCTTATATTCCTTCTGATTAATCTCACAAACAATGGTATAAAAGTCAACCAGACTATGCAATGATATATCATATCATTGTTTAACAAGATGATAAAATCATCAAATTAAATCAACTATACCTAAGTTCAATTTTTTTAGGTAATATAGAGTGGTTCTATTATAAGCTATAGTAGTAGAAAAAAAATAATGCAATCCAGGATACTCACAAATGTATATATTATTCACAGTATTTCCACATGTAAAACTTATTTCTTAGAAAATTCAGATTACTAGAAACTAAAGAATGTATGAATAAAACAATAAAATATATTTATACTTTTACATTCTACTGTTTAGCCTATCAAAATTATATGGTATCATCTATAAAAATATTCTATGAATAAAACATCTTATGAATTCTATATTTTTCAGGTACTTAAAATGATTGATAACTGTTTTTAATCTTTCTTTGACAATAACAAATCAGTCATCAATGGCTATAAAAGTTGCAAGTTAGAAAAATCAATAATCAAAAGATATCAGTTCCTCCCTGGCATCCTTTCTGGCCTCTCCTCCTAGCTGGGGCTACCAAAATCCTACCATTATCTCAACTCTAACCCAACATCTTGAACCAATTCTGATCTTAAGCACAGTCAGGCCTATCCTAACATTCTGAAATTTATATGATTATTGGTACTATTAATCTTGCAATTCATAATTTTTTAGGTTTTCTTACCTACCCCTGAATTTTAGTCCTTACTACCCTGCATGGTTTTCTGTTTCTATCTGTTTGTCCCTTAATTTGGTTGACCATGATACTGTGGGTTTGACTTGGATTCCACGCCAGGATACTAGCTCTTGACTGTACACCTAGCCTCGGTTCCTGTGCTCAGCTTCCTCTAAGAGAGAAGGATTAGATAATAAGGGAAGCAGACCAATTAAGGATTTTTGTCCATTACTGATAGACTCCAAGAGATATCCATTCAAGATTCTTTGCCCAGCCTTCTCTGAGCAGGAAGGACTGGATAATAGAAGACTAATTAGAAATTTTGACCACTCTTGTTAGACTCCCAAAAATTTATGACCTTGAATGTAAGTAAGTCACTTGGCTGGCAAGTGAAGTCTAGGAATCTATGTAGCAGACACATCTTAATATATTTGTGTTATTCTCTTTCCTTGTTATCATGTGCAAAGTCTGTCTGGGTGCTATAGATCTTGCAGCAGATCATATTTCTCAAAAATGGCTATAATGATAGATCCCATTTCACATGTTCTTGGTACTTTCCCATTAAGATGTGGAATCTACAATCCACCTTCTGAATCCGATCTGGCCCTAAACTACTTTAACAAATAGATACAGTGGAAGTGATTCCATAACAGTTTCAGCATAGTTTTCAATTGGCCTGAAAGAGCACACTTTGTACATCTTGAAAGTCAGCCACTACATTAGACATATGAGTACTTTGTACCACCATGCAATAACAAGCCCAAGCCATGTGGAAGCTGGAAAATAAGGCATAGGCTGGACAGAGAGAAGCCAGAGAGCTCAAAATCACTAGATGTGTGGAAGAAAAAAAAAAAAAAAAGCTTTATTGAGCTTTAAAATGATCGAGTCCAGTTGCTATCTGAATGCAACGACACAAGAGACCCTAAGTGAGAATTTATCACTTGAATCCAGTCAATCACAGAATCATGGAAATTGGTAATAAATTCTTGTTTTAAGTCACTATTTTCGGGGATAGTTGTTACATAGATAAGCAAAACTGTGGTATTCATGAATTTCAGTTTTAAAAAGTCTTCGTTGTCAGCTTCTACAAGGCTTTATTGTATATGTATGAATTAAAAGACAAAATTGCAACTTCCCAAACAATGCTCTAAATATAATGCCACTAAGCAATATATAAATGTCATCAAAAGATTATTTAGAAAAATAACATGGAACAATAAATTTCTAAATAATCAAAAGATTATTTAGAAAAATAACATGGAATAATAAATTTCAGTGGCTTTCAACCTTCCTCAGCTGAAATACATCCAAGGGTTGTAGCATACTACTGTCAATTCCATTTGATTCACTACTCTGGTAAAAACTACATGTGAGAAAAGAAACATTATGGAATGGGGGAAAGGGGTCAAAAACAAGATTTTTAGCTTGAAAATACTCCCCAACTTTGATATCAGCTTCTCCATCATTGAATCGTCATATTAATAACAATGAAAGCATATTCACATTTCCTTATCCATAGTGAGCAATGCTTAGTGAGTTTGAAAAGGAACTTATCAGTGATACTCATTTATATAATTTCTTAATAAGGTGGTAGTCATTTTTAAATCAAATTTTGAGACTTTCTCTAGCTCCATATATTATGAAATATAGTTTATGAAACTGATATTAATAATCCTAGTTCTACTACTCATAAAGTTCTACAATCTTGTACAAATTATTTAATCTTTGTGCCTCAGTTCCTTCATCTGGAAAAATAGGAATAATAATGGTAACTACTTCTTAGAGTGGTAAGGAAGATTAAGTGAAGTAATAAAGCACTATACCAACTTCTGGAAATAGTAAGTATCATTAAAAATATTCTACAGATTATTTAAAATATTTACCACCCTCTTAATAATAATAGAAAATGTGTTTTTTTTTTTAAATATGTATTTCTCAACCAGCCTATCATAGCTCTTTGATCTCAGTGTTTAAAGAAAAACAAATCCCTGAGGAAAAATTGTATGCCTTTATCTCTAGGATGACATTCAGTTATCAGTCACTGTGATGTGTTGAATTGCATACCCTAAAAACTCATATGTTGAGGTTCTAACACCCAGAACCTCAGAATGTGACCTCATTTGGAAATAGAGTCATTGTAGATGTAATTAGTTAAGATGAAGTCATGCTGAAGTAGGATGGGCCCCTCATTTAATATGACTGGTTTCCTTATAAAAAAGGGGCGAATTTAGAGATAGACACACAAAGGAAGAACATTATGTGAACAGGCAGAGATGGAGGCGATGCAACAAGACAAAGAACACCAAAGATTGCAACCAAACCACGAGAGGCTAGGAGAGAGAGTGGAACAGATTCTCCCCTTTGACTCTCAGAAGCATTCAATTCTGCTAAAATCTTAATCTCAGACCTGTTGTCTCCAGAACTGAGACAACAAAATTCTATTGTTTAAGCCACCCAGTTTGTGGTACTTTGTTACGGCAACCCAAAAAAACTAATACAGTCACTCTCTGGACCAGTTTATCCTTAGGTTACAGTCATGTTAAACTTAAATTTGATTCCATTTGGTTTCTATTTATTTTCCCTTTCCACTCTTCATATTTGTTACATCTCCTTAATAGATGAAGTATCCTCTTGTCTTAATGTTTCTTCTTGTGATACTCTTTCAAGTTCTTTCACTACCTTGGTTTCTTTTCTCCTAATATATTCCTAAATATAGCCTGGTGCCTAAAACTGAAAATGGCATATGGTCTGGCTAATGCAAAGTAGAGCAAAGCATGAATCACCCGTGTTCCAGACACGATTCTTTCAAATGACACAGCTCAAGGTGGCAATTTTGGCAGCCACGTTAAACTGCTTACCCACATTAAATGAAAATCTTAGTTTCCACATATGCTTCTCCTAAGTCATATATTCTGTATTTTGTTCTTGTTGCAGCTGATATTTTCTTTGATCCAATGATAAAACTTTAATGTTTATTTCTGAAGAACATTTTGTCGCTCTGCCATATCACTTTAGCATATCAAGTATGACTTTGACCTAATTCATCATTTAAGTCACTAGTAAAATTGTTGAAATGCACAGGGCAAGAACAGATCCCTAAGCCACATTACCAGAAACTTTCTCCAAGCCAAACTTTATCTGTTAAGTATTAAACTGGGATATATCCTATCAATCAGTTACCAAGAAACATAGCTGTACTAACGCCAAGCCCATAATCTCGTCACAAGCTTAAAGAAACTTTCAATTACTTTAATAAAATCCAGATAAGCTTTATATCTACAATTCCTCTGATCTACCAGCCTAGCAATTCTGTCAAAAAAAAAAAAAAAATGAAGCTACTCTAACATCACCTGTTCTTGGAGAAACCAGGCTGACTCTGTGTGATCCCTGCTAAGTAATGTAACACACTTCTTCATTTCTTGAGAAATTGGCTTTCAAATTTAGCTGAAATCATATCCAAATTCATTATGTGGCTTTCTCTTCATAAATCTAAATGAGCTGCAAAGATTAATATATTTAATATAATCATGATAAAATTAAATCTTAGTTCATTTTAGAAAATCAACCTGAAATTGCCTAAAAGATGAAAAAATGTTTTTCAATGAAAAATAGATTTCTGGTTTACAGTACTGCAGTTGTTTCAATCATGTAATAAGAAGCTATCAAACATGCTTTTGAAAAAATAAAGTGATTTATCTCAGAATTGAATGAGTGACTTCAAACTTCAGTGCTGCTTTCCTACTAGATAAATAGAGTGTTTTATCTTGATCTTACTTCTAATCTTTCATTTACAACTTTTCCTTGGATGTTACTTGGCTCAGTCTCTCAGCTCCTCCTAAGATTTTGTTTAAAAGCTCCCCTGCCCCCTCTCTGAAAAAAAAAAGACACTCCATCAGTTTCTATACCCTTCTTTTATTTTCTTTATAACACATCACTGCATTGTTTTTTATATTTGCTTGTTTATTTATGTGTATTCTGTCTCTTTTGCTAGAAGATAAACTGCACAAAAGTAGGAAATTTATCTTATTTTCACAGCTATATACCCAAGGTTTAGAAGAGTGCCTGGCACATAGCAAGCTCTCAACAAATATTTGTTGAATGATGAATGAAAGAATGCACAGACATCCCAATGATATTTGTTAAATAAACACTTGACAACAAGTGTAGTAAGAGAAGAGGGTGGAAAAGATAAGACAGTCAAAAACCATATCACAACTGAAAGAAAACTCTGAAACATATTACAAAATTAATTAAATATAAAATAGTTTAGTTAAAAATAATTTCAAAAACTTTTTAGTTTGATGTAGTCCCATTTATTTTTTCTTTTGCTTCCCTTGCCTAAGGAAATAAATCAGAAAAAAAAATTACAAATAGCAATATCAGAGAGTTTATTGCCTATATTTTCTTCTAGAAGTTTTATGATTTCAGGTTTTAACACGTAAGTCTTATTCCATTTTGAGTTTATTATTATAATACATCGGATAAGGGATTATTATGCAAAATTTATAAAGAACTCATATAACTTAACAACAAAAAACAATTTAATATAAAAAATGGGCAGAAGACCTGAATAGATATTTCTCCAAACTGGTTATACACATGGCCAATAGACATATCAAAAGATGCTCAAGATGACTAATCATCAGGGAAATGCAAATTAAAACCACAATGAGATATTACCTAACACCTGTCAAAGTGGCTATCATCAATAAATAATATTTTTTTTAAAAAAGTGTTGGTGAGGATGTGAAGAAAAGAGAACACTTATACCCTGTTGGTGGGATTATAAAATGGTACATCCACTATGGAAAACAGTTTGGAGGTTTTTGAAAAAATTAAAAATAAAACTACCTTTTGACCCAGCAATTTCACTTTCTAGGTATTCATGCCAAGAAAATCAAAACACTAATTCATAAAAATCTATGCACCCCTGCATTTACAGCAACACTATTCACAATAGCCGAGATGTGGAAGCAACCTAAATGCTCATCAATAGACAATTGGGTAAAGAAGTTATAGTACATATATACAATGGACTATTAGAGACACACACACACACACACACACACACACACACACACACACACACACACAAAATGAAATCCTGCCATTTGCGATGCCATGGATGGACCTAGAGGGTATTATATGGAGTGAAATAAGTCAGACAGAGAAAGATAAATATCATATGATTTCACTTATATGTGGAATTTAAGGAACGAAAGAAACAAACTAAATGAAAACAGACTCACAGATACAGAAGACAATCTGGTAGTAGCCAGAGGGAAAGGGGTTTGGAGGGCTGGGTGAAAAAGGTGAAGGGATGAAGTAAAAATGAGTGGTTATAAAATAGTCAAGGGGATGTAGAGTACAGCATAGGGAATATAGTCAATAGTATAGTGGCTATATGTAGAGACAGATGAGAGCAAGAGTAATCAGGGGGATCACTTTATAAACTATATAAATGTCTAATCAATGTACTAAATATAAAATAAAAATTTCTTAAATTAATTTCAATATTTTAAAATTATTTTTCAATTACAGTTGGCATGTGATATTATATTAGTTTTAGGTGTACAACATAGAAATTAGAAATTTACATAATTTATGAAGTGATTACCCTGACAAATCTAGTACCCATCTGACACCATACATAGTTATTACAATATTATTGACTATATTTCTTATGCTATAGTTTACATTCCCATGAGTATTTTGTAACTACCAATTTGTACTTCTTAATCTCTTCCTCTTTTGCACCCACTCCCTCAAAACCCTCCCATCTGGCAACCATCAAAACGTGCTCTGTATCTGTAAGCCTGTTTCTGTTTTGTTTGTTTTGTTCTTTAGATTCACATGTAAGTGAATCTTTTTTCTCTCTCTATCTAACTTACCCCATTTAGCAAAGCACCCTCTAGGACCATCCATGTTGTTGCAGATGGCAAGATTCCTTTTTTTTCTTTAATGGTTGAGAAATATTCCATTGTATATATGTACCACCTCTTCTTTCCCTATTCATCCACTGATGGACACTCAGATTGCCTCCATATCTTGGTTATTGTAAGTAATGCTGCAGTGAATATATGGATCCACATGTGCCTTAAAAGTAGTAATATATTGAGTTTCTTTAGATAAATATCCAGAAGTGGGATCACTGGCTCCTTCTTTGTCTCTTGTTTTAGCCTTTGTTGCAAAGTCTGTTTTGTTTGGTATAAGTATTACTATCTCAACTTTGTTTTGTTTTGTTTGCATTTTTATGAAATATCTTTTTCTATCTCTTTACTTTCAATCTGTGTGTGTCTTTCAATCTGAAGTGAGTCTCTTATAGGCAGTATATGTATGGGTCTTGTTTTCTTATTCAGCCACCCTATCTGTGACTGGAGCATTTAATTCATTTTCATTTAATTATAGATAGATATGTAGTTTTTGCCATTTTATCATTAATATATTTGATCTCTTCTTCTCCTTGTTCTATTTCAGCATTCTTCATAGTAGTAATTTGTTGTCGATGAACTTCTTTAGGTCTTCTTGTCTGGGAAGCTCTTTTCTGTCCTTTGATTCTAAATGATAGCTTTGCTTGGTGGAGTAATCTTGGTTGTAGGCCCTTACTTTTCATCACTTTGAATATTTCATGTCAGTCTCTTCTGGCCTGAAAACTTTCTGCTGAGAAATCAGCTAACAGTCAATGGGAGCTCCCTTGTAGGTACTTTTTTCTTCAACTGCTGTCTCTTGCTACTTTTAAGAGTCTCTCTTTGTCTTTAAGCTTTAATATTTTAATTATGATGTGTCTTGCTGTGAGCCTCTTTGAGTTCACTTTGCTTGGGACTCTGTGCTTCCTGGGCTTGTATATCGATTTCCTTTGCCAGGTTAGGGAAGTTTTCCATCATTATTTCTTCAAATAGGTTTTCAATTCCTTGTTCTCTCTCTTCTTTTTCTGGTACCTCTATGATGTGAATATTGGTATACCTGATGTCCCAGAGGTCTCTTAAACTAGGGTTCCCCTACCTCCGCACCACGGAGCAATACCAGTCTGCGACCTGTTAGGAACCGGGACACACAGCCAGAGGTGAGCAGTGGATGAGCAAGTGAAGCTCCATCTGTATTTGCAGCTGCTCCCCAGCACTAGCATCACTGCCTCAGCTCCACCTCAGATCATCAGGCATTAGATTCTCATAGTAGTATTGGTCCTTGGTGCCAAAAAGGATGGGGACCACTGCCTTAAATCATCCTCATTTTTTTTGGATTCTGTTTTCTTGTCACTGTTCTGATTTGGTGTTTTCTGCCACCTTATCTTTCCAATAGCCAATTTGATCCTCTGCTTCATCTAATCTACTGGTTCTCTCTAATGTATTCATTTCAGGTTTTATATTCTTCATTTCTGACTGATTCTTTTTTATGTTTTCTATCTCTGTTTTTATGTTTTCAATCTTTCTTAAAGATTACGCTGAATTCATCTACTCTTCCTCTAAGTTTATTGAGCAACCTTAAATCAGTGTTTTGAAGTCTGCATCTAGTAGAGTGCTTGTCTCCATTTTGTTTAGTTTTTTTTTTTTTCTGCAGCTTTGTTCTGTTCTTTCATTTAGAACATGTTTCTCTCCCTTTTGCCTCTGAGTTTCTATCTTTGCCTTGTTGAAATGTATTCCCATACATATATCTTTATTGCTTATGCTATGAATTATCTTTTATAATCAGAAGAACAAAAAAATTATTTAAATGAGTAATTTAAATAAACACCTATTTAAGTTTAATTTTAGTTTCGAACTTCTTTCTTGGTTTATATTATTAGCACTTGGGTTATATTATTAGCATTTATTAGAAATACATAATGCCAGCCCCCCTCCCCACCTGTCAGTAAATGCTTAGGGTGGAAACTCGCGTCACAGGTGGTGGCATTCTAGCAGCAGATAGGAAGGGGGAGGTGGAGGCTGTGCTGGTGGCCTGGTCCCATCTGTGCACCTTGTCCCTGCAGGGTCTGGATAGGCAAGTTGGGCACAACAGGTCTTGCGGGGCGGCAGTGATTCCAATGAGCAACCGCGGTCCCGCATGAGACTGCTGGTAGCTGACTGTGCCTGAGCCTGGAGTTGGTATGGCTGCCTCAGAGGATGTCTCTGCAGAGCCTGTTCATGCTCCCTGTAGGTGAACAAGATGCACGGCCTGGGCAGGCAGTTGGTGCGTGGGTGGCAGGAAGGAGAACCACCAGTGGTGTATGTGCAATGTAGAGAGAAATTGTTTAAATTCCAGGCTGTATTCAGAGTTACCCCGATTAAGGAATACAGATCTTTTTAAACAACAGCATTGAGAAGTCAGGCTAGCTACTTATTGTTATATCTTTTTCTGTATGTTATCTGTTTTTAGCCTGTTTATGCCTAGAACATCTATCAATGGGTGGCTAGGAAGAGACTCAATGTTTGTGTTTTCACTAGATCAGATTCAGGGACTGCTTAAAATTAATCCAGACTGGAAAACCCATATACTTCTTGATTTAGGTGGTAGAGATGGAGAAGGCACAAAAATTATGAGCCTTCATTTTGAAGAAATTTATGCCACTGAGCTATCTGAAACTATGATATGATAGCGTCAGAAAAAATAGAGTGCTTCATATAAGTGAATGGCAGAATACTAGGTTCCCATATGATAACATCAGCTGCTTGAATTTGCTGTGATTGGCCCCTGACTTTGTTAAAAGACATCAGAAATGTCTTGGAACCAACTGGAGGAAGGGTCATCCTCTGCCTAGTCTTACCCTTTCATCCCTGTGTGGAGAATGTAGGTAGCAAGTGGGTGAAACCATCAGAAATTTTGGAACTCAAGGGACAGAATTAGGAAGAACAAAATGAACAACTGAAGTTTTCAGAAAAGCTGGTTTTTTTATCGAAGCTTTCACCAGACTGCCGTACCTGTGTGAAAGAGACATGTACAATGACTACTATGTTCTAGGTGATGCCATCTTTGTTCTCAAACCAATATAAGCCCTCAGAGACCAGAGTCTTCACAGCCTACCCAAGAGTGTACCCTTTGGAAAAAGGCCTGCATTCTCCACTAAATTAAGGGAGGGCCTTTGGGGACTTTCATTCCAAGCAACAAGCAAGAAGTTGAAAAACCAAAATACTAATAATTTCTTTGTACTGTATAAAAAGAATAATTTTGAAAATCGAAAACTCAACTCTTTGAGCATTTTTATCAACTCTTACTCAGTAATGCCGGTCTCACTCCAATTATGGAAAATATTTTTTATACTTAATTGCAGTGGGGACTCACTCCCAGTCAAAGCAATAGTCATGACTTCATACAGAACCAAAAAATATGGATTGTTTTTAATAAAATGAAGACTGGCAAAAAAAA
>NW_011888791.1:8145473-8175894 GCF_000151845.1 Pteropus vampyrus | reverse complement strand
ACATTACAATGTAAATGTACTTTACCACTTACGAAATACTTCCACATAGTTTAAACTCCAATATACATCAGTAGTTGCCATTTTTAGAATTTAAATTTCTCCAGAATGCCTTTGGCCTTTGCATTAGCAAAAGAGTTCATAAAAAGTTGATCTTTAAAATCAGCTCTCCAAGACAGTAGAGCACTCTCATTCTTTGTCATTTACAATTCACAGAGAAAAGAGATGGCAAGAAGAGCATATGGTGTGGAAGAAGAGATATGAGGTCCAGAGTACTAGGGCAGTCAACTAGTTGCTATGAGACAAAATCTACTGCTGTCCCACTTCTAATCTCTTTTCTCCTCATCTTCACTGGGAATTTCAAAAAGATATTGGCTGATCCTTGCATTTTAGACAATTCTGTAGGAGGCCTGAAGGACTCTAGTTGTTCACAGATCTCACTTCAAAAGACATTGTGATATAATGATACTGAATAGTGACTGCTTTAGAATTAAAGAGCATGTAGGGATATGAATATAAAAATGCCTTCACCCTCAGACTCCTTTATAAACTAGGTCATAACTCTAAAACTCAGTACAGAATGAAGCTCGCATTTTCTATGCTGCAGCAAAAAGTAAACATGTGGGAGAGTTTATAGCTATTTAGTTCCTTCTGAGCATCACTTTGATTGATGTTAGTACATTAGCACAGGTAAGTAAGTTCTAAAGTAAGAAAAAAAATCATAATAATGGTTCTGCTATTGGCTATTTTACTCAACTACAGCAGAAAAGAGAGGGAAAATTATTTGGATTGAAAAGTGCTGAGGAGAAAACATATTTACTCACCTATAAAGTCTGTTTCAAAGTTTTCTTATTTTAAGACATCGTTATTGATCAGTCTGTGCTGACTTTGCCTTTTGGCAACTTATTTAAAGAAAGACATTTCAGTTGCTGTAATCTAAAGTAACATTTACCACTGTAGTTTACATTTAACATATTGTAGTTATTTTTAAAGTTAATTTTATTTTGTCATGTTGAGATACTGGGTTTTTTTTCCTTTTCATTTGGTCTTGTCAATTCTAAAAGTCCCTTACTTAAGCTTTACAGAACAAACCATTCTTTTTTTGAGAGCCTATAAAATAATAACATAAGAATAAAATAATGAGCTCAAAGGGAGATGAGGAAATAAACATTAGAGAAGTTTGAACTGATACCACACATGAAATAAAACAGCAATTTTTTTAAAAAAACGGCAAATTTTAATTTCTCAGCCTCCTAAAGAAATTGATATGCGCCTATTTTAACTGATCTTTGTGATTCTGAATCAGGATTCCTCAGAATACTCTAGAGAAAATTCAAACCAAATGTTATCACAAAAGTAAAAAGTAATAATAATTAGTAAAAGATTTGCCAAAGATAATAGTACAATCTCTTCTTGGAAAGGGGAGAGGCTTATGGTGCATTTTAATTATGCTTTCCTTACTATCAGACTGTATCTCACTTGTTTGAAAATTATGTAGATTGTATGGATTTTTTTTTCATGAATAAGACTTTTTTGATGGAAAGTGAAGTCATAATGGTATAAGGGTCTCCGTGAGGATATCACGATTATCTCCAGGTAGCATTCGTTTTTTATATTTCTTTAAAATTTAGGCTCAAATATTTCCGGAAATAGATATTTCACATTAGCGACAAACTCCCTTGCAATCAGTGCAACACAGGAGAAGAACACAGACTTTATAATCAAAGCGATCTGAGTGACTAGAAGGAAAAAATATTCAAAGAGGAGAGAAAAGTGAAAGTAGTAGTTGGTAAGAATTTAAAGCAGAGAAGTGAAAGAAGAGGAGCTAGAGCACATGGTAAAAGACATATAAAATTAAACAGCATTTAATTTCAATACTTATTTTATATCCCACCTTTTTTTCTGAAAGTTCTGATAGGATGAGAATATTTAGTATTAATAATGCTTAATTTTCTTTTAGGAAAAAAATAACCCATTGAGATAATTACTGACATTTCAAATAACAATAAACATACATCCCATCATATCTAAAAATATTTTTTTCAAAATCATTGTCAACGTCACCTTTATAATACATCTACATTATTTTGAAACCAAATTGCATATGGGTGAAGAAGTGCCTTACCATGTAGTGTTCTTGGAAGAAGTAAGCCAAACCTAATGTCTTACTAAAATGATGTTCTCAACAAAATTAGTTGCTAATTTTCCAATCTCACACATAACTTTCCAATCTCACACATTAGAAGTTTTCACAAACTCAGTAAATTAAAAATCATCTAGCATATGTCTATCATATTCCAAAAATGATCTCATAGAAATATGAGAAGGAAACAGTATTCTATAAGAAAAATTCTATAGCATATTTTATCCACCTTGGGTAAATTTCTGCTTTTCTACTAAAGAGAGAATGAAAAATTATTTTGCTTCAAATATCACCTGTAGTCATTCAACTTCACAAAACTAATTCCTGGAAGAGATATATTTATTCAGCTTTTCGGCATACTGCACTGAGTTAAGATTAGGATTAAGAGTTCTACAGAAACTTCAATGACACGAAAAAGCATGTTTCCTTATCCTTGCAGCAATCATGCAGTGACATATAGTGGTGTTATTCACATGACCTTGAGAACCTAATTTTTAAAACTGGTGAAACACTGGTTTTGTTCCCAGTGTGCTTAGTGCATAATAACAGGTTGTCATCATCCTTCGATAACTCTACTCTCATTCCATTTCAGCTGTATGTAATGGGTCTGGGTTATGGCAAAGACCCTGTGTGAGAGCACACATGTGCATGGAGACCATCTTTATACCAAAGATGAGAAACCTACTAGAAAAACATTTAAACATGTTTCCTGAAGACATAGTAGGGCAGCAGACAATGCATAAAAACCCTCTTGTCTTTCACTCTGTCATAGCATATAAAATAAATGTGAAGAGCCAGCAAGTGCCTCACAATGCCAATCAATAATCCGAGAAAGTGACATTGCTATTGACAACTGGAAACTTTGGGGACCTGATCTGTGGAAGCTGTCTTTTAAAGGGTTCCAGCTGTTATCTTCCTCACATCAGTGAAGCATATTAATCTGTTCCATATTGTTTGACAAAGTTGTAGGTAATTATCTTCTCATCTCCACAATGTTTTCATAAAAATCATTTATGAAGTTGCAATGTTAGTGGGAAACAATAAGTAAACTTTCTAACTATAGCAGAAAAGAGTATATCTAGTACATCCTTTCAGTTATGGTTTCCAGAATTTAGATAATCATCAAAACATGAAATTGACATGTAATTTTACTGCCTTATGCTGTAAACAACATAGAACCATACTTGTCAGCCCTAGACCCTCATTTAGGTGGTTGTTATTATTATTTAATAATAGGAAGCATTTTAAAAATGTTTGATTATAGTGTTGTAAAGAAAAGAAAGAATAAAAACCTAAAAGTACAAAGTGTATAATTTTAGAACGTAACAGATTTTTAAATGAAATAACTTTAGCTTTATGAAAAACTCCCTACATTATTTTCATATCACATTCTCATATTACAGACTGAAGAAAGAAAATGCTTGCCATCCTCCACAGATAAGTCTAGAAAATACTACTTTATGTGTTACTTTAGAAAAAGCAAAAAAGTCTTTTAATATTTGGTGAAAATTAAGGTTTATAATTTCTGTAGCATGCAGTTATGTCCCTGAAAGAGTGACTTACCTGCTGCTGCCAAAATCAGTGACAGATTTTGACACAAGCTGTGAAAGAGGCATCTGTGTGACTAATGGCCTGGTGCACACATTCACTTGGTGGCTGAGTGCCAATATTTTATCTGGATGGTTAGCTTCAGACTCAGATGTTTCTACTTAAGCAATTCCTGAATGGGACTCCGAAAGCAAGCAACATAATTCCTATGAATTCTATCTCCTTATCATCTCTAGACTCTGTCACTTCTTCATCCAACCCATTGCCAAATATTCTCTTTCAATTGCACAGAAAGTCTCTTCCCTTAGTGAAATACCAGAGAAGCAAAAAGTGGATCACTGGAAGTAGAATGTTTGAGTGCCAGCCAGTGACGCATCAGTGAGACTTGATAATATGACTTAGACTTCCAAGAAACGTTATCTATGTGTGGATTTACCTGTAGACCAAAGCATTTTACTCTACAAGTGACAGAAGTACCTCTTCTCCATCAGGAAATTACTACCCTTCCAGACTCCTCAAAACGGATCTTCTTTGAAGTCTTTCCTTGCCCTTCTCTATCTTACCCACAATAAAGGTTAAATTAAATGAAGTCAAATAAGGTGAAACCACACATAAAATTAGGCCTCAAAAATATATGTGAGGAACACCTGCATGCTTTTCAGAAATGGGCTATAACTTTAGCTTTATATATGCTAACAAATAACTTAAAGGCAGAGCACAATAAGTAATGATTCAGTGTTTATGTGCTCATAAACAAACCAATTGCAAAGGAAAATACAGTTATTGCTGGTACTGACATGAGAGAGAAATTTCTCCTGTGAGCCCTCATAAAGAGAAAACTGTGTAATGCAGTGAAGAATCGTTAACAATAGCCTCATAGTAAACACAGTGAGTTTCAAAGATCTGTTTCTTCGAACGTCACTCAGCATAAGCTTATGCAAAATGCCACTCCACAATTTAGTGAGAGCATTCCCATGAGATTTAAGAGTAGGTCGGTGAATGGACAGACTACATGTTCTTCAGACAATCTTTTATAAATATTGTTTCTCCTAGCTGAGCTTTTGATAAGTATTAAATGGCAGAGTTGAAGATTATATTCACTGACAAGTACCTGGAGTGCAGCAATTCTGTTTTTCCCGTTAAGTGCAAAGCCATATGTTTTAACAGCTCCTCAACCCAGAGGTCCGATTGACATTTTCTTTTGAAAGTTGATGAGTCTGACAGAAACAAATGCTTGAAGAGAAAGCTACTCCATCTGCACATGGAAATAAATAAGGGAATACCTATGGATAGGTCCAAGATTATTTTTAAAAAGTAATTACTTTCCTGTTCAGAAATAAAAATGATAATCAAAGTGCCAAAGATCCGGTGCCACATAATAAGAGCATAACAATTTCAGGCTAGGTTAATTTTAACCTTTTAACAAAATACCATGCCCACTTGTAGGAACCAAATTTTGTTCCACTCTGCTACCACCACCTGCTTCCAAAGATATTTCATTTCAATCGATTCCAGGGGAAGGAGCATGCTACTCAAAACAAAGGCAATTTTTTGTCAATTCCACTAATAGGTGGGGTATTCATTGTGATAAGGAAATTAAAGACCAGAAAAATGGCTGACTTTATTTTTCTTATACACGCTTGCATGTAAAAAAACTGCAAAGTAGAGCTAAGATTGGATGTTACCCTTCTGGGAGAAATTCCAGCCATTTCTCTCTCCTTTAGTCTGTTCTGACTCTCTCTCCCATACACGTAAAATAAAAGGATCTGAGAGTGCTGGTCAGAAGTGCTGCCTCCATGAAAATCCTCCATAAAAAAAGCCAGCAGTTTACACTGGCTACTTTCCTGTTTTAAGGAAAGTATTTTGCAATTTCTGCTCTCACTGAAATAGGCAAAAGGAGCCACCCATTGGTACACCCTGAGTTATCAAAGTTCCATCTAGGGATTTGAAGCAAAAGCTTTTTCTGTGGACTGGCCCTATATATATTAATTGCCCGCAGATGCCTTAAAGGGACATTGATCAAAGACAATCTATATGGATATATATGGCAAAATATAATCATAATGTTGTATGATAGTTGTCAAATGGTGGAATAATAGTGCCTTGGTCTTTTTCTTTGGAAAAATGAAATTTTAAAATTAATATATCCAAAAAGAAATCAGCAGATATTTTAAATGAATTATCTAAAAGATAATTATATATAATTTGAGGAAAATGAATAGTTATCCTCAATAAAAATGGAGGGATGGAAAAGGGTCTAGATCTCATCAGGTGAGCTCTGCTCAGAGAGTTGGTAATTTTGATTCCTTTTTCTAATTTTAATTTCACCTAACCATACTATCGATCCAGGGTTTAGTGGGGATTTATGCACTGTTGCTATTGTTTGTGTTTATTTTCTTTTTATATATATAATAGTTATCAATGTAGAGATTAAGAAACCAAATTCTAAATTTCCCAGGACAGAAGATAGAAAAAATTAGCTTATTCTTAGTGACAATCTATCATAGAAAAGAGAAATAGAAGCCTTCCTTTCTCAATACTCAAGGCAGTTTTACAAAGTCTGCCCTGCCCTCCAACTCTTCAGGGCTTCAGGACCACTACATAAAGTCTTCAGTAGCAATTTTCGTAACCCTCATTGGGGTAACAGAGTATATTGAGTTTGGTGGAACATGCTAATTGGGACACACAAAAGAAAGAGCTGCCCACGGACAGGCAACATTGCAAATCATGGGCTGGTCTGGAGAAACTGTGAGATCAGCCCCCTAGTTAAAAGGCTAACTAAAAGCACACCCTGTAGGACAGAAAAAAGAAGAGACTTATACATAGATTACTCCATCGCAGTTGAAGATTTTTTTACAGTGTGAATTCATGCAAGAGTCATCATGGTATGAGACAGTCATCCCCTACATTCTAAGAAAACCCACAAATTTATATAACTATGTATATATGCATATCTGAACATATGTGTGTATATATATCTATAAATAATACCTATATCTGCAACATCCTTTGTCTACTTCTGATTTGGTCATCATGATTGTATCAAATGTTCATTCTCTTCCTCTTTACACTTGCTATAGGAATGTGTCATTCATCTTTTCTAATTTAGTTCATTCTCTAAGTTACTAGAAAATTTGATCCATTGTTAAAATTTTTAAAGAATAGAAAAATAGCTGTAAATTTGCAATTACTTCATTAACAATAATCAGTTATGGTCACTTTCTTCATGCTAAAGGTAGGCTTTTTCATGGTTAGCTAGGCTGCGGATTACGCGTAGCACATGAATCTCTAATTATAGCTCCACTCATTTACTATACAAGAAACAATTTGGAATGCAAGTGAGTATGAGTGACTTTACAGGGATAACATTATATCTGCTTAACTGAAGATTTCAGAACCAAGTTCAGATCAGAACCACACAGAGTTTCCCTCTCTGGAAAGATTACTAGACACTGTTCCTTTTCAGGCTCTGGCATGCCACGTGCACAAGACACTAAATTTTGGAGACCTTGGAAACTAAATTTTAAGCATCTACCCTGTACCTTTAATTTTTTATTTGAAAGAGTTGACTAACCATAAGAAAAAGTATGTAGAAATAAGTTCTATTCTAGAACACATCGATTATACATGATAAAGGAGAGAGAAGCACAACTATGCTTCAAATGAAGCTTACTTGATTGGTAAAGCACAATGACTTGCTATCATAGGAGCCTTTCCATTTAATTGAAACGCAATGAGAAAATCCCTTTATGGTGAACATTTACTATAAATTGGAAGGCTCATCATTCGATGGCCTACCACCACCACAGGAGAAATCTTTTTCACTGGACTCTTTCTGTCTGTTATTCATTCAGTTATTCACTATAACTATTACAAAGCATCCATAAAAATTAAAGTGAGTTCAATTAAAAAAGTGCATGTCTTGGGGAAATTCTTCCCCCAAAAAACTCAATAAGCAGTGAATAGAATTAAACTTGATCAAAGTTTATTTTATGTATTATAAATATAAATGGTCAAAGTGGTATTAATCAGGATATTTTTTAATTCAAGATTTATGTTATCTATAAAAATATGAGAAAGTTTATCTCTTACCCGAACTAAAACTTTACTCGAAAATTTTATCTCAGTATATAATCAGCCAGAGGTCAGACAAAGATTAGTACTGAAAGAATTCATCTAGGTTCTATTTTGCTTCTCCTAAAACTCTCAAGGAAGAATTTTACCTTTTTTTAAAAAGCATGTTAGGAAAAAGGCTAAACATAGAGTGGTTACAGAGAGTAACCAACATAGACTGGTTATAGGGATTAAGACTGGTGATAGAGTAGTATAGTTGGAGGTGAAGAAGTAAAGTAGGAAAGTTGCCTCCTAAGAGGACTTCTGCTTGATCACTATTCCTTAGAAACATTTTACTGAATGTATTCTTGTATTATTTGTGTAATTGGAAGCAAATTAAATGAATATGAATATATTAAATGAACATATACAGAAAAATGTAGGAAGGAAAGAAAAGAAGGAAGAGAGAGAACGTGTGAACATATGCTTCAGGCCAAAAACTCAGGATGAAAGAATCAGACAGAATTCTTAACTAAAATTAAGTACTGATGTTACATCAAATTTTGATAAAAACTATAACACCATTTTACATTTGTCCATATAGATAAATAGAATATGAAAGCTAGTCTTTTATAATTATGGTCACTTTTCTCAAATAACCTCTCTGGACAGGTGTTCAGTTTCCTTTCTTTTCTCTTCCAAGTTTCTTAATTACCTCCCCTGCTTTCATATCTCTCCTAATCCGAGGGATCTTTTTTAAATCTCATTCTTCATTATCCCTAATGAGTAATCACTCTACAGCCATCTGGACCACACTTTACTATTTATTTCTCACTTACTTACAGTTTATGTGTCTCTCCAACATTAATGAACATAAAGGAACAACCCCCTATGACACAGTGCCTGGTATGACTGCTGGGCTGTGCAGGGGGATGAGGAACGAGTTTTGGGAAATCAGTTTGGTTAGATAATGCTCCAAGTTTCAAAGGTCTTTTTAATGTGGACAACTTTTATTTCCCTAAATGCTTATTAAAGGCTTTATAGTTTCCTTTTAACTAAGAACTAAATTCAATATGCCTTTTGGAGTTAAAACCAGTATAGTCTGGTTTAAAGACCCAATTATCTTCTCTTTTGTCAACATATGTTAGAGTCTGCTTCTAAATCTTATTTCTAAACTCTTAGTTAGATTCAGAGACATTAACTGTAAAGGACATTTTTTTGCTCATCTGGAAGACATTCTGAAGGTTATTTTGATTGACCAAGGACTGTATCCATAATGAAATAAGGACAAAAAATATTTTTCTTATTTTTTCCTCAGGGTTGGATTAAAATGTTCTATAGATTTATTAAGGACACACTGAATCCAGAATATTTATGAATATAACATTCTCTGCTGAAATCATAGAGCTCCATACAATTTGAATGAAACATTCTAGTAATAAAACATTTAACATTTACTAAGTACTTATTATATGCTAGGCCCTGAGCCATGGGGCAGTGGGGCAGGGATTCCACGAAGCCAATTACAACCACAAAAAACATTTCCAAATGGGTTTTAAGTAAAATGGGCAGGAGGGATGAGCTTACTAAAACTTGGTAGATTAGAGGAAAATATGAATGTTAGGATTTGCCTTGCCATTTGTGCATGGCAGCCCCTCTAGCTGACACAAATATTCTATTAACTAGCCTCCCTCTTTCGCCTCCTTTATAATCAATCCGTTTTAACATAGATTATACTGAGCTTCTAAAAGGCTTCATAAAAAAACAAAACAGTATCATGTTTCTTCTCTACTTCTAGATATTTCTTCCTTGTCTATTAACTTTAATATATTTTATACCTCTCTAAAACTTTTATTAAATCTTTTTAGGACAAAAGAAGGGTATAAATAAATTAAATATTGTTGATTTAGTGTCTCTTAATACACTATCATTCTCTAAGTCTTACATTTCTGTCAGTTATATCTAAAAGTTTTGGGTGCTCACTGTTCTATAGAAGTAGATAAATTAAAATAGAATTAATAGTATAAGAATAAAAGAAATCAAGGTTAGCAGAATCTACTAATGAATCAAGATACAGAGCTCTGAAAACAAATCTCCAAACTGGTTTCAACTTCCTCCTAGCCACTGAAACTCTTTAAAAAAGTTAGTGTTTAGTTTCGGCAGCTTAAAATTGTTCTCTTCCCACATGGTATTAATATACATAGGAACACTCTTTCAGAAAATATTTCAGTGAAACTGAATCAACATTAAATTTCAAATGTGAGAACAAGAATCTCTACTCTTCTATTGACATAGTTTTCTAACAAATGAAAGATTCCACAGTGGGGGAAAAAACTGTTTTTCAAGTCTATTACAGACAAAATCATCGATATCGGTTATAGTCCAGAAAATCCAATTTATGGCTTGTCTGAAAGGAACACACCTCTTCCTTCTCAGAAAAAAATGTGGACCTCACAGTATAATTTGTGATGTATTACAATGGCTGAATCAGAATTGTATATGAATAATACACATACACATGCGTGTGGGCCACATGTTAATAGAAAATCTCTTAATAAAAAGGGGCCACAAGTTTATCTAGAGACTGTTAGGAAGTTTTTGTTTTTGTTTTTGTTTTTAACTGAGTAACTCTTCATCTGTCCACATTAGGATAGGAAATTACAGCCTTGATGTTAATTATAGCTATGGAAGTGTTACCTGAAAAATTAATTTTTATGCTGTGAATACAGGTAGATAAACCAGAGAGAAAGTACCATTGATATAGACAAGAAGTTTTTCTAGAGTCCAATGAGACTATCTTTTGCTGAGATTTTTCTTTTGGTTACATTTGAGCTATAACATCCACTAGTGGCAAATGTTCTTATTTTAAAAAGGAACACCAGAGAAGGACAAAATAAAGTATTTTTTCCTTGTGACTGTCCTTATTAGTATGTATGCTCAAATACATCAAACTAATGAGGCAATGTCATTATATGGAATAACTGTATTGAGTATTCTGGACGGATAAAACAAAAAAAAATGCTATTAGTTAAACACAAGTAGTCATAAAGTAACAACGAAGATAGCAATATATTGACTTCACTAATAACTATTCCATGTGTTGTAAAGGTGAAATTTTAACATGTTCATTTTTCCTCAAGCATAAATTACTGAAAGCTGCATTCCAAACTCAGAGCATGGTATAAAAACTTTTTACATTATTAAATGTGATCCTAGCACTTTAAATTCTTCATTTTATTTAGAAACAGGACAGAAAGTATATTAACTTCTAATATCATAAATATGATGCTCATTTGTTTAATCTTAAGGTTAAAATAAATGATATCACCACCATTTTGCACATTTAATTGAAAATCTAATGAAAAATAATAAAATTTGGAGAAAATATAAACAAAATCCTTAATCTTTATCCTACTTCTTACCACTATCATATCCAGAATATGGTAGTAGTAAAATTAAACTCACAGTTAAATCACGCCATGAGCATTCCAAAATTAAGCAGAAATGAAAATTGTATAATTAGAAATGGGAAACATGAAATATTTAATCTTTCTTGGAATTCTTGCTTAATGTAGTCCATTATTAGCTGAATTTTTTGTTATAGTAATCCTATAATCCCCTATGGTCTCCATTAATGCAGCCTATCCAGAATGACATTAGATACAGCTCAATAAAACCCCAATACTAAAACTTTCTAAATCTACCAAAGAGGTAGGAAATAAGGAGTATTTCTTTTCATTCCACAGACTTGAAATTTTATTGAATTTCACCTGTAACCACAGAGCATGCCGGAAGCCTCTTTCAATTGACCTTTCCCTGATATTGACAGAGTAAGTTAAGAGATATTTCTCCAGAAACTATATCCATTGCTACTGCCTGAATATTTAAGGAACAAAATAACCTATTTTTTCCCCTATGCAATAGAATGCATTGCATCAGACCCTCTAAACATGTTAATCTTCAGCTTTATCACGATGTCTCTTTTTTCCCCTAACAGTTAAGTATTGCTAGATCTAGATCAAAGTGTGAAGCTGGTAGTTCATTTATAGTACCTCCTCTCAAATTCCTTTTCCATGCCTCATTTTGTCCTTCCACTACTATTCCAGCCTCCTCCAAACCTCCTGTGTCCTCATATTCTTCCCTGAATGTAAATCTCCTCATTCCAGCTTTTGTGTCCCAGTTTGTTAATTCATTCAATATTTACTGAGCACGGACTACGTGCTAGGCAGTAGACACTGGAGAAAGTATGTCTTTGCCTTCTTTCGTGAGCAAAAACAGCAGTCTGTTCTGCGTTCTATTCTTTCGGGGTCCTGTCCATGCTAAGATACTGAAATTGTGTATTGTACTACCTTTCAGGTTACATACGGTACTTAAAACTGATGTATGAATTTTAAGCAGCTGAGTAATTAAGTTGAAATCTTTCCTGGAATTTTCTGGGCCGCAGGATGTTTCTTGTGATATAGGTGCAAACAGAAGACTTTACAGTGAAATGGGTGGTTGCAAGAGATACTAGAACTGAAATTAGGCTGGTCTAGAGGAGTGAGTAAATACTTTGAGGACTGACAGCTGCATGGAAAAGCAGAAAGGAAGTCATTCCAGGAGGTTTCAAGAGAATACAGTAACCTGAAACTGCTACTTCTCTTCCGCACATCGATAAGCAGCCTCCTTATTGGAGAGACTGTTTCCAGTCTTGTTCTCTTTCGCATATTTTTGACACCGCCGTGTCATCTGTAGTAATTTCTCTGAAATAGTGTATTTGTTAACAATTGCTACATTAAAAATTACTCCAAAACCAAGTGACTTAAATTTATTATCTCCCAGTTTCTGTAGGTCAGGAACCTGGGAGTGGCTCGGCTCAGTCTCAGAGTCTTCCACAAGGCTACTATTAAGGTGCCAGCTGAGGCGGCAGAAATCTCAAGGCTCAACTCGAGAGTGATCTGCTTGCAAGCTCATACATATGGTTGTTGAAGTGGCTCAATACTCCTTAGGCTGTTGGCCTAAGGGCCTCATCTCTACTTTCACTCCATCCTATAACCATGCTGAGCTACTGGCAGTCATTCAGTTTCCCAAATGTACCAGAATCTCTCTCAGATCCAGATCTTGGCACATTCTATTTTCATTCTCTGAAATATCACTTGTAGTAAAGTGTATGCACTCATATAGTATTTAAAGTTCTTGGTCCGGAGATTACCAAGAAAATAAGTACACAGAGTTCCCCATTCTTTTGATTGTGACCCCACTTCTGTCACCAGATACCACCCATTATTTTGCATCCCACTGCAGCAAAACACTTGAAAAATTGTCTATAATCTTTGTTTCCAATCCCTCACAACCCCATTCTCTCTTGAAACTACTTCAATCAGGTTTTTATCTCTATCATGTTGTTCATTCCAATGGTCGGTTCTTTGTCCTGATAATACTTGGCTATCAGGAGTATTTAACACAGCTGATCTCCCTCTTCTCTCTGCTGAGCTCTCTTCACTGTCCAGGACACCATACTCACAGTGTCCATTCAATGTCGGTGGTTATTCTTTATTGGATTCCTTTGCTCCTTTTTCTTTTCTTTTTTTTTTTTTTCCAGAGCAAGCCCAGGACCTGCTCCTTTTCTATATCTATATTTATTCTCTTGATAATCTCTTCCAGATTTAGTACTCTAAATACCATCTATATACTAATAACTCCCAATTTATATCCATCTCCAAGCCAGACCTCTCTTCTGAACTCCAGGGCTATGTAATCAACATCTTACTTTTCAGCTCCACTTGGATATGATATCATGCAGGGTCCAGAAAAGAAACAGAGGGCACACTGAAATTAGAAAATTTGAAAAGAGTTTACTGACAAAATGACTATTTACAAAGGTGTGGGCAGAGTGTTGGAACCAAGGTAGGTAATGTAGTGGCTCTGGGCCAGCAGCAGCAGACCTGTTAAGATCCATCAGTCTGAAGTGATGAGAGGAAGGGGAAATTACTAGAAATTGGAAAAAGAGAATTGCGTAGATGAGACCAGCAGGAGAATAGTAGTAATTCAGGAAGGTAACACAGAGAACTGGAGAAGAACGTCTTGGTGAGGAAGCCAGAAAAACAGATCCATAATCTCCTCTCCCTCCTCTCTCCAGTCTACGAACTCCCCATTGGCTGAACACAATCGGAAGCCACAGGGCAAAGAGATCCTACTAATGAAACGAACATAGATCGGTCTCCTGGGGCAGAGAGCAAAACAAAGAGAAGAGAAAGGGTCTTGGAGACCAAAGGGAAGATATTCCACATGTGTGTGTGATAGGTATCTCAAAGTTAACATTTATAAATTTCCACTTTTTCTCCCCAAAAAATCTTTAACCTTCTCCTCTCATGGGATAGTGACTTCATCCTTCCAGTTGCTTAGACCAAAACCCTTGGGGTCATCCTCGATTCCTCTGTTTCTTGAAAACCTATAGCCAATCTGCCAGGAAATTCTATGGTCTTCAATTTTGAAATATATCCAGAACCCTACCACTTGTCAGAACCTTTGCAAAACCATAATCTCTTGACCGAATTTCTGCAACAACAACAAAAAAGCAATATTGTATAAATACTTCTATGGTCAATTTTTATGAAACGCTTCTGAAAATTCACACATATACATATGAATACAGTCCCTCGTTTTGATACCTGTGGCAAACATTACATACAATTCTGCTTTTTGAATGATATTCCTATCCCTATTCATTACTTTTTTTAAAAACAGAGTTAATACAGGTGAGAGATTAGGAACTGCCCTTAATTATATACTTGCGGTTTCATGTAAAGATTTGAAAAGATCCCAAAAAATTAAATGTCGGCCCCAGCAAGTTTATAACGGTAAATGAGGGATTGGAGACATATTATTAAAAATAAATTTAAATATCCTTTTTTTGCAAACCTTGCTAAGCTTTGCCTGTGTAAGTCAGTTCTGGCAAAGAAATTCTAACTATGACAGTAAAAATATGCAGATATATTTTGAAATTGTTCCAGGCTCAGAAAAATGCCAAGATAATTAGCAAGTTTACAAAGTGGGCTGTGCTACCTTTTCTAAATGAATACCATGAGCTTAATGAAAGTCCTTCCTACTTTACTGATATCTATTTTTGGAAAACAAGTTGTTCTAGCTCTTTCGTCAGAATTTAAATGAAATAATTTCTTCATAAGAAACAGCTATCACTTCAATGACATTAAATTGGAGTGTATAAAATAAAAGCAAAATTAGTATTATTTGGCAAAATGATCAATGGCAGAGATACATTTTGAATATTACATTAAATGTATACTCAGCAGCTCTCTGTATGTCAGCTTTTAAACTTATATTAAAGCTAAAACTGAGGTCAAGAAAGGAAATGGTCTTTAAAAGTCAACAACCAGAATCAGCCCCATTACATTTTAAACAGGAAAAAATATATACTGCATCCTAGGAAGGTGTAGGGTTGTGTCAGCTTGCATCTTCACAATGATACATCAAATTCCTTTCATATCCATACAGTCATTTAAAATGATTTTATAGATCATTTATTCTTGTCATATATCTATTTTCTGTTCATAATGTATCCAATTTCATTTATTTAAAATGAAAGTAATATAATAAAATGCATGTTAAACCTCTAATTTTATGACTATAATCTTTGGGATGAATTGTAGTAAGATTATTGCTCCCTCCCTAAGCTCTCTAGAAAGGCAGTAAAATAATTAGCATTTTATTTTGTTTGTTATGTATGTGCTTATTATAAATATAGTAATAATAGCTAAATTTTATTGACTGCTTGTTATCTCTCAGCCACACTGCAAACCAATTTAAACACATTAGCTCATTTAATATTCCTAACAACCCAGTGAGGTAGATATTAATACCCTGACGTATCTCCCCAAAGGCTTTAAGTTGTGATTATCTACCAAGAGGCTACTTGAGAAAAATGTTTGTTTATGTTCATGAGGGCATGATTAGAATGATGGTTTATTAACTATGAGGGTTTCTATTATACCTATTTCTCCACTGGCTCAAGGGGCAGACACTATTTCTAAGTGAGTGATAGAATTGTGAAATGTCCACATTTTAACAAGCAAGCTACTACTGACAGATGCTTTGTAAGCGAACACGCTCAGAAGAGTGTAGTGTTTTTAGTCTCCTCAGGGAGTGATGCCTCCACTTGGAATTCTAATTTCAGTTTCTGTTACTAAGAAAGAGGAGCGAAATCTGACAACACAGACCACAGAGGAGAATGAAGGCAAAGTGGGGCTGTGAATCTTTAATTAACAGGATGTTCAGGGATGCCAGTGCATGAGCTCTTACAGCTGCTGTGGAAGGCTGCTTTTACGATGGATTCAGAAGACACTCACTGTTATCACTAACTTCAGGAGGTAAAAACGTGGTTTCAAAGTTCTACTCAGTGGTGAGAAGGAAATCATTTCTTCTGGAAACCCGAAACCTATTTCTCTGAAAGCACATTCATATTGTTAAATGGCTTGGTTAATGGTATGGCTCATATGTTCCAAACTCAGTTTCTGAAACATTCAAAATGTGCACTTGAGAAATGAAAAAAACAATCATAAGTAAAAATACTAAAGGATAATGATTTTAACTAATGTTAAATTCCCAGAGATCTCAGGGAGCTTCCTAAATATTTTGGGAAAGGTAAAAGTAACGCAGAATTTCCTGTTTTCTGAGTAAAATTATTGAATTTGATGATTTAGTGAAAATGTTCATTTAATTATGCATTAGAGGGTAATTGAAATTTTTTACAAAGTGCCAGGCACTGTTGCTAAGCACAAGAACTATTAAGAAGAAAGACACATCCCTGAAGTTAAATAAATCACAACCTACTTGGAGTGAATATCAAAACTTCCGCTGGTAAGCCACTAGAAGCTTTAAAACAGTGATTTAAGGAGGTAACCAGCACTTGCAGCAAACACTGTTATGACTCCCTTGGGATGTTCACAAACTGAAATAAGCAAAAATTAGAAACATTTACATTTACAAAAACAAAAAAAATGAGTTCTAAAATTAAATTTATTGGGATGATATTGGTTAATTAAATCAAACGGGTTTCAAATGTACAATTCAATAATAAGTCACATGTATACTGCATTGTATGCTCACCACCCAAAGTTCAAATTCCTTTTGTCACCATATATTGACTCCTTAACCTTTATCTACCTCCCCTTCTTTCCCCCTCCCTACTGATAACCACTAAACTGTTGTCCATGTCCATGAGTCCCTGTTCGTTTGTCGTTTGTTTGTTGTTTTCAGTTTTATATCCTACATGTAAGTGAAATCATATGGTTCTCTACTCTTTCTGTTTGACTTATTTCGCTTAGCATGATTATCTCAAGATCCATCCATGTTGTTGCAAATTTCATCTTTTCTTATGGTTGAGTTAATATTCCATCGTATATATGTACTACAGCTTCTTTATTCAATCATCTATCGAAGGGCATTTCAGTTGTTTCCATGTCTTGGCCACCATGAATAATGTTGCTATGAGCATCGAGGTGCATATATCTTTATGGATAAATGTTTTCAAATTTTGGAGTAGATACTCAGAAGAGGGATTGCTGGATAATTCTATTCTTAATTTTTTGAAGAACCTCCATACTGCTTTCCACAGCAGCTGTACTAATTTACATTCCCACAAGAAGTTTATGAGGGTTCCTTTTCCCCCACAACCTCTCAACACTTTTTATTCAAAAATATATACCAACCTGTATTTTCACAAATAATATAATTTATAAATTTATAAATATTACTTGAGACCTGTTTACAATCACAGTTTTGATGGCCTGTCAAATATTAAAGGGGTTAGCCTTGGTCAGTATAATTCTAGTATGTTAACATTTACTGGGCCCCTACATCTGAAGAAATCATGCTAGGGGCTAGAGGAACAAAGGGAAAGACATATAGCTTGTCCCCAAGGAGCTCAGAGTCCAATGGGAGAGAGAGACAAGTAAACACTCAGTTACAGTGCACTATATTGTAATTGCCAGAATAGACATACGCACGAACTGCTCCAAGGAGTCAAAGGAAGGCATTCTACAACTACAAGGATTAGTAAACAGGAGACTGTCCACAGCTCGATGTTAAAATGTCTTGCTGATAATCAAAGTTGTCCAAAGAGGGACCCTTCAGACTTCAAATATATTAAGGCAGAGAGACCAATTATAAACATGCTGTAGAAAATTTATAAGAGATGAAACTAGGTAATAATCTAGACTTTCCAATTGTTTATAATCCAGTTTTCAACCCTGGATATATCTTTCTATACTAAGTTACATAGGTTTATGAAAAGTGGGCACTGTCACCCTCTCTTTTAAGGTTCTTCAACACAGACTTGTCCACAAGGTTTTAAAGCTCTTCATTCTGGAACAATCTCTGCCAAGACAGCTGGGCCTCACATCAGCTGACACCCGGATAGCTCCATAGCAGTAATTAAAGCAGCCCTCACTTCTGCACCACGACTGTCCTAAAGATCAGAATTGTCAGTATTCTCATAAACTGTACGTACTTTTCCAGCCATATTTAGTTTTAGAAGCACCTTATACTTGGTTCTCACACTCCAATACTGACCTGTGCCACCACTCACACTTGAAATCTCTTTGACCTCTTCTCTCTGCCATGGTTTCCTTAAACCATAACCTAAACTTCTCATACTTCAGAAAGTCATTCCAATTTATCACATTTATCCATGGCCTTCCACAGGAAATGCTGACAACGGAGATGTGAAATCCTAAATGTGAACAGGGAAAAAATTTTTTTTCTCAAAAGCAAAGGTAGACGAGGGAAATCTTTTCCCAAGCCTGTTCATCTCTACTAATAATAAAATTTAACATCTATTGAGTGTTCCCTCTATGTCTGATATCCTTCTTATACTTTATAGGAATAACCTAACTTCATCTTCAGGACTAAGTATCAGTCAAATATTATTAATATCACTATTTGACACAGAAAACAGTGAGGTGATAACTTGCCCCAGACTGCTCATTTCGTAAGCAACAGAGCTGGGTTTGAATCCAGGCAACATGGGCTCAGACAGTGTGCTCGACCACTACTCTTCCTCTCCGGTATATGACAATTCTTACTGCTATGACCCATATGAGCACATAAACAATGTGACTGATTTGTCAACTACCTCTGCTTGCAGGAAATACGGCAGAGAAGACGGTGGGGGGAGATGGGGGAAGGAAGAGGGCTAGTTGTTAGATTATCAAATATAATCCCATAGATTATATGCTAGAGCCAGTCTAGGCATGGGCCCACTCAAAGAAATTATAAAAGCCACATGAAGTAGATCCACTCTGAAGCTATACATTTAAGAGAATGAAATAAAAGAACTGAACTCCAAGAGAAACTGACACGAGGTAATAACTAAACATATAAAGTATGTGGACTCTTTCCAATGTGGAGATATGGCAAGGGAGATAGAGCACAGACCACCATATGTGAAGGATTACTGCTTTCTAAACTACACAAAATGTTCCACAGAAGTATATTCTGCGGGCACTATTGTTAGGACTTACTCATATATCGTAACACTGATGCTATTTTATTCCACTACTATTCTTCCATCTATCTTTCTTCCCAGATTTTGTAACTAGTAAAAATTTACATGTCACAAGTACATAATAAATACATGTTGAAATTAAATCTACTAAAATTTAGGTACCTTTCCTGGGGGAAATTATTTTTTCCAAAAGCTTCTGCAAGAAATTAAAGAAGAAATAGAAAAATTTATTTTAATCAAACACCAAAATGACATACAGCAAAGAAGTGAAAAATATCAATAATTTTGAAAAGACCAAGGTGAAGAAAATTTTAATATTTAGAAAGTGTGGCTGAAATAGAAAATGCATCAGAGAATTCAAAATGCATTTCAAATGGATACAGAAGAAAAGGAGCTTTGTAATGCAAACACTGGAAACAAAATGACTTTTTGTAAAGCTTTTAAGCTCTAACCCCTGGCACAGATTCAAACTGGAGCCTGACATTTGGGAGAGGATTTCTCTTGGCATCTATGCTCCTGCATTTTCACATTCTTTAGAGCCACCTGTTGTATCATGCACCTGTCTGCTCTTACATGATTTACTACAATCAAGAGTTTGCAGGTGTTTTCTAGCTGACTGAGTTGAGCTTTCTCTTTTCAAAATAGATTAAGAGTGACAGCAAGAAAGACAGAGCAAGGGAGAAAGAAAGAAATTTGCCTGGATAAAATTATACTGTGTTAGTCCCTCTATGAATGTTATCAAAATTAATACAAAAGTTTTGGTCTTCCCTTACCCCACTCGCCAACAATGACTGCTTTTTCACTTTCATCCTACGAGTTCAAAGATAGCCAGTATAACTAGCCTCATATATTATTAGTAACCTATTCTCTGAGGAGGAAAATTGCAGTAGCCAGATAAGTTATCAACAATTCTTGGTGGGCTTTTGTTTCATTATCCCATGACAATTACAACATGCATTTCTAAAAACTTACTTTGCACAATGAATTTATCACTCCACAGCAAGCACAGCCAAGGAAACCAAGCCTTTTCTGAAAAACAATGTCCTTTGCTTTGCTTTGAAAATTAGGTACAGTAAGAAAAACAATTATAAGTAAAATTATAAATAAAATGTAGATTCTTCATATCCTTATGTGCAAAATATAGGCCCATTTATATTCTCTCTCTCTATCTCTATGTCCTCTTCTTAAAATCATTGCTAGCATTTGTTAATAGTGTATCTCTGGCAAGCTATAAAACTGCAATGTTACCCGTGATTATTTTTAAATGTTATTTTTTATGATAAACATATTATGGTGCCAATGTTTATTTTAAAAAGAAATTTTAAGCTGTTTTCATCTTCTTTCTGAAAAAAAACACTCCTAGGTTACAAATGGTCAAGATAAGGCAGGCCAACACATTGCCTATAATAGGCAGCAAAGTTCTAAAATGTTGATTAAGGGTTGGCAAATTGTTCCTGTAAAAAGCCAGATAGTAAATATTTTTAGGCTTTGTGGTTCATATCATCTCTGTTGCAATTACTCAGATCTGCCATTGTAGCATCAAAGCAGCCACAGATAATACATTTAAAAAATGGGAGTGTCCGAGTTCCAATAAAGATTTATGTACAAAAGTAGACGGCAGGACAGGTGCGGCCCATGGACCCTAGTTTACCAACTCTGACTTAGAGGCAAGAAGATAGCTGACAGAAACTGGGCATTAGTGTCACCTTTCACAAAAGAATGTTCCCTGGCCCAGGTGAAAATAATAAAGGGAGAAAAATAACACACAGAGTTGTTGAGCTACAGCTAATATTTAAGTGTTATCCTTGGTATATTTCTTAGATCTTCCTTGATGTTATCCAGATAGGCAATAGTGAGTCATTTATTTAAGGTCAAAGTATATTATGTCTATGAAGAACCATCACAACAACGAAAAGTCTTTGGGCTGGGTATTTGTATATAATGCCATCTACCTTAAATTTTGAGGAGGGAGAGAGAACCTAAAAGGAGACTGTCAAAGTTCACTGCAACTAAATTAGTTAACATTTCTGAAAAAGATATTTTCAGTTATAAGGAGATAGCCAATTCTGTACTATAAGCTAAAATATTTAACACAGTCCCACTAGACTACTGAGCAGCATAAAGAAACCACACACACACACACACACACACACACAAATGCCCCTCTTTCATATAATTTCAGTTTTGATAATGATGATGATTATGATGATGGTGATGATAGCTAACAGTAACAGTGCTGGCCTAGTGCATATCGGGAATTATTATAGATTGTTTTACAAATTATTTCTAATCCTCAATGACCCTATAAGTATTATTATCTCATCTTCCACAGATGAGGAAATGCATAGAGTTAAGTGGCTTCGTCTGAGATTAGTCTGACATCCATACGTACAAACTTTCCACACATGATAACGCAAAATTTTCTAGTTCTCCAACTGACAAAATAAAATTTAATTCAGTTATGATAAAGTTAAGTTTACAATTATGGAATTCTGTCCTAACTTACCTGCTAGAGTGACAACTCAGAAAAGCAAAATGTTATGTGCACCCACTCTCCAAGACCAAAACTCTCTAGCAAAGCAGTAATGTGGGCATGATGGAGAGTGAGTCATGTAATTATAACCAGCCAACATTTTCTTCATCTACTGACTAAGGCAAAAGAGGAAGACAATTCATCCTCACATTAAACTTAAGAAATATTAATCTACTAAAATATTCTAAATGAGATTTGTAAGCAAGGTGGCAAAATAGGAGACCACTAGTCCCACTCATATCCACCCGCAGCCACAATAATTTATCAGCCATCCATGTTAAATGTGCTTTTGTGGGAGCTTTGGGATCCAGGTAGAAGATCATGAAACCCTATTGGAGCCAAAGACTGAGGAAGGCCACTCTGAAAAGGCAGTGCCATGCCCAGGTGGCAGACTCACTGACTACGGTCCTGGCTACAGACTCAGAAACAGCCCTAATTCCCTGTGAACTCAGGTATAGCACTGCTTGGCCTTGGTTCTGCCATCAGCACCATATGCCAAGGGATCCAGTAATAATCACATCCACTTGCATTCTGAGTAACAGGCACACCAATTTCAGTCCTAGCTGTGAACCTCGAAGCAACTCATGACCCGGTTCTAACTTCCCTTAGCTATGAGTCTTTCTGTCCAAGATCTGGGCAGGAGACACACTTGTCCATGCCCCTGAGGCAGGTCTTCTGATCTCAGTTCAAATACAGATCCTGAAATGGTCCTGTGAATAGGCTCCAGCCCCTCTCAATCACAGGCTGGGCACATTTCTGCCAACCCAAGGACCTGCCAAGAGACATACATATTTATGCCCACAAAGGTAGGCTTATTGACCTTGGTTCAATTACAGATCTTGGAGCAGCCCCATAACCTGTTTCTAGCCCCTTACAGCTGCATCAAAGACAAGCCCTGCCCACCCAGGGACTTGAAGGGAGACACACCTTTCTGTGCCCCTAATACTGATCTGCTGTCCTCAGTCTGACTATAGATTCTGAAGCAACCCTGTGACTCAGTTGCACCTAGCAGACGCATGACCCAGCTCCAACTCTGCTCGATTATAGTCACAGAGGTAATAATAACACCAGTGTGGAAACCCAATAAGAAAAGGTCTTTCCAAATAGAAAAAAGTCTGTAAAGACTGAAAGAGGCTTTTGCTCCTTTAAGTGCAGAAACATTAACTCAAGAAAACACCAATTGTGAAGGGTCAGGCAAACATGATACTATCAAAGGAAACAAAGAAAACTCCAGTAACCAATCCCCCCAAAAATGAAGACCTATGAATTGCCTGAAAATGAATTCAAATAATCATCTTAAAGAAGCTCTATGAGACGCAAGAGAAAATGTACAGACAAGCAAACAAAATCAGGAAATGATGGATGAAAAAATTAGAAGTTTAATAAAGAAATAGACACCATTAAAAAAGAATCAAACAGAAATCCTAGAGCTGAAGAATACAATATAAAGACCTTCAACAGCCAATTCAATCATGTAGAAGAATGAATTAGAAACTCAAAGATGGGTCATTTTAAATTAGCCAGTTAGAGGAACAGACAGAAAAAAGCACCAAGAGTACACGATGGGAAAGGATAGTCTCTTCAGTAAATGGTGTTGGGAAAACTGGATATCCAAATGCAAAACAGTAACACTGGGCCCTTACCTTACACCATAGGCAAAATTCACTTGAAATGGATTAAAGATGTAAGACCTGAAACTATAATAAAAAAAGAGAAGACAGTAAAACTGATACCACAGAAGTACAAAGGATCATAAGAGGTTATATAACAAATTAGATAATGCAGAAAAAAAGGAATAAACCTAGAAACATAGAACCAGCCAAGACTGACTCAAAAAGAAATAAAAAAATCTGAACAGACCAATAACAAATGAGGAAATTGAAGCAAAAATCAAAAAACTCCCACCAAAGAAAAGCCCAGGACCAGATGGCTCACAGGTGAGTTCTACCAAGTGCTTAAAGAATAATTAAAATCGATTCTTCTCAAACTTTTCTAAAAAGTTGAAGAAGTAAGAACATTTCCAAACTCATTCTGTGAGCCGGGCGTTGTCCTCATACCAAAGCCAGATGAGGACACTACAAGAAAATATCTATATCTCTGATGAACATAAATATAAATTTCCTCGATAAAATACTAATAAACCAAATTTAACAAACATTAAAGGTATCATTATACTATGATCAAGTAGGATTTATCGCTGGGATGCGAGAATGGCTCAATGTATGCAAATCTACAAAACTCAAGCTCCTAGACATTGGTCTTAGCAACAATTTTTTTTTTTCAGACATGACACAAAAAAGCATAGGCAACAAAAGCAAAAATTAACAAGTGGGACCATATCATACTAAAAATCTCTATAAAGCAAAGGAAACTATCAACCAAATGAAAAGGCAGCCTATGGAATCAAAGAAAATATTTGCAAACCATATCCAATAAGGCGTTGACATTTAAAATATATAAGAAACTCATGCTAGATAGAACTGGAATTTTGATATATTGCTGATTAGATTATAAAATGGTACAACCACTTTGGAAAACATTTGGATAATTTCTTATAGAGTTAAACAATTTTATTCTAGGTATGTAGCAAAGAGATATGACAACACATGTCCACAAAACACTTGGACATTAATGTTTACAGCAGCTTTATTCATAATAGTCTTAAACTAGAACAATCTAAATAATCATCAGCAGGCAAATAAGCAATGGCATACTCATACAATGGAGTATTACTCCATCGATAAAAAAATACAAATATACAAACTACTGATACATGAAAAAAACTTGGAAGAAACTCAAAAACATGCTAAATAAACCTGGTTAATTCATAGTGATAGAAAGTGAGCTAGTGGTTGCCAAGGTGAGGATCAATGCAAAGGAGCATGAGGGAATGTTCTATAGCTTGATTTGGGTGGCAATTACAAGGGTAAATATTTTGTTATAACTCAGCTAACTGTACACTTGAATAGATGCATTTGCTATATGCAAATTATACTAATAAAGTTGGTTTTAAAAGAAAAGTGAGTCAATTCTATTATCATTGGAATTTATCTTGTTACTAAATACACCCAACCTCAGAAAATTTGTGGCCCTCTCATTTAGTACTGTGTAAAGCAGCCCCATAATCATTCTCAGTTCTCCTTATCTGCTTTCTTTGCTGTTTGTTAGTTGTCAGCAACTATCGTGGTTATACTTTGTTATTTTTTGAAATTACACTAAGACAGAAGGAAGTAATTGGCATACCTCAATTCAAAAAGAATGCCAAAAATCTGATCTATTTCTCCCCCACCACCCATCTGCAAATTCTTCACTGTAGGAATCCAAACTCAGAAAAAAAAATCTAGGAAGGTAATATAATGCATAAGGACACTCTATATCAGGGACTTATATCAAGGGAATTTGTCAAACAATTTAAAAATTGCTGACACTGTACTACTATCCAACGTAATCAAGTATTTTCCAAATGCTAATAACAAATTTAACATATATATTTAATTTTAAAGCCTGACTTCCAGGAATGCTTAGTTCATAGAAAATGTATACATCTAAAGTAACCATTAAATTATTGATTTTTTAAGTTCTTAATGAAGACCTCATAGAAAAATTTGAAGATTTAAGAAGATAGTGGGAGAAGAAAATGAAGTTAGGTAAAACTAGGAAAAACAATGTTTAAATCAGTCTAAATATTAAGGCAAAGTGAAGAATAGAAATGAATCAAAAGGTAAAAAACACAAACAAACAGTTTTTTAAAAACCAAACAGAGAAGAGATATTTCTATTTTGATTTTGAACTTTGTCTAAATGCTTTGGACTGTCCCTACCTCCTGTCTCATACCTCTGTATTTCATTTCATACAAGTATCCATATAAAAAATAATAAATCATATTACCAAGTATACCCTGAAGCTCGACTTCAATTTCCCACTGATCTCTTTCCTGCTGCTGACAATGGTCACATCACAAAATCCTGTTTCTTCCACAATAGGAGGGCTTAAGTTGCACCTCGTTGTCTTCAGAAACTACAGAGCAATTGTAGGATCAACTAACAAAGAAAAACTAAGTAGAAGTTCAAGGCTGTATAAAGAAAAGTGGGTTATCTGGAGGAAAATAATGATTCATTAATAACAGAGAACAAAACACTGCAGGTAAAATGGAAATCCTTCTTAAGGGCCCCGAATCAAAAAATGAGCTTCTTTTTAAGTGTCAGAAAACCACATTTGTGTTTGCCTCTTTGGAATCCTGCATGTATATAGAGCTTACTTATTTTGCGCTATGGGTATTTCAGGAATGCATTTATTCCACACAATTAGGGAGCCATTTAGTAAACACACAGACTTTGCAGACACTATACAGAAATGAATATCAAAAGTATGTCTCTTGTGTCTCAGTAGCTTCTGCCACTGAGAAACTAGAAATAACCATAGGAGCTCTGCTTAGCTAAGCTCTGACATCCCCCAAATCACCGCTGAGACCTGAAATCAGTCTTTCCAGTTTACAAGATTCAGAAACTTCTAGGATCTTGTTACATTTTAGGCAGGAGACAGAAAAAAAGCACAGTTAGTCCATTGCTCAGGGGTAGGAATTAGACAATAATTAAAAGTGCCTTGTCAGACCTGAGCAAGGAAACATTGGTAGGACTTTTAAGGATGAAAGTCAAATCCTGCTGATACTCAAAATGAGCATTAAATTTTGAGTTATCAGCCACTTGATTGCACAATCTATGCTGCTGGCACTTTTGCAGCACTAAGCACATGTTGAGAGCAAAGAATAGGGAGGGAGTGGAGGGAGGGGCAGTAGGAGTGTGCAAGAAGAAGCACAGGGATAGAGGCTCCAGGGTAAGTCACTGTAGCAGCAAGGTAAGAGTAGCTACTGCTGATTAAACGTTTATGACTAGGTTTGGTGATAGTGTTTTATCTTACTAAATCTTCAAAAACAAAAATGCTATGAAAAAGGTAATGTTAATTATTTCTATTGTCAGAGAAATCCAGCTCCCATCATGTTTGAATTTGGAAGCACCGATTGTTGTCCTTTGCTTATAGGCCCTCCGGGAAACCTGAGCTGAAGCCCAAACTAGTAACAGAGAAACATAAAGCTGGTGAGTTCTTTCACAACTTAAAGGAAGAAATTCCATTTCCTGCGCCAAATCTATTTTATAAATTAAATGAAAATATAATGTTTGCAGGTATTTACTCTTGGAGATTAGGTTCCAGAGTAATTAAACATGAATTTTTAAACATATTAAGAACTTGTCTTAAGAAGGAAGCTTCTTCATTCCTTCTCAGTGTTACATCAAGAGTCTGTATAGTTTTGAACTTAAGTAGAGCCTTTTCTCCATATATCTGCACTCATAAGAACAATCTTTGTTGATTGTATACCTTCGATCACAGAATATGAACATCTTTATCTCTCCAACACTTTCTTTGCATTCTTTCCTCTTAAACCTTATCCATTATCATTGTTTGTGAAATCTGACTTCTTTTCTTTTTAACCAAGGCTGTATCAGGTTTTCTATTTCATGAGTTCTATTTCCTCTCAGCTTTCTACATGAGAACAAGGAAACTTGGAGAATACACACACCCAAGTTCACACAGATCTGAACTGGCAAGTCAGAACTTGAATCCAGGTCTATCTGACTCCCTGCTCTCTGCTCTGACCTGCTATGTTACTCTGCCTCCTTCAAGCACTAATAGAACAGCTGAGGCAATGAGAAGTTCAATGTGAGCAAGAAGTGCCAAGAGTCTGGATATATTTCTACGTGGGAGCTGACTTTTTAGATTCAAAGCTTTGTATAACAATGTATGTTAAACAGAATCTTTCTCTGAGCCTGTTTCTGCACCTAGAACATGCATTAGAAATTTAAGCAAGTATGCAAAAATGCCAAAGACATAAGAAAGCTGTGCCACTGTGTTTAATCTGAATAAGGCAAATATCTTGATAATACAGTCAGAGCACAGCTGCTACCAAGTTACTAGAAACGACCCAAGGATGGCCCTATTGGTGTCCACTAGAGGCAGCATTGTATAATGGTTATAATAGCAAGTCCCAAAATCAAATTACCTGAGTGAGAATCCTTAGTCCACCTCTTTCTATTTGTGTGACCCTGGGCAAATAACCCAATCTCCCTCTGCCTCAATTTCTTCACTGATAAAAATAAGAATAATTTTAGTATCTACCTCACAGGTTTATTGTGAGAATAAAATAAGTTTATATATAAGGTACTTATAAACTTATTATTTAGCAAGCACTCAGTAAGTTACTCATCATCAACGAGTAAAATGGAATTGAGAGAAGAGATGCATCCACCCTCCACTGTCTCTTGTTATCATCTTAGATTGGCAAGTTTGAGATATTGTATGGCACCATGAATGATCAAAAGCAGTTAACAAAGATAGGTTGGTTTTAAAAACACACAGGCAGCTTTTATATGTGGGTTAAGTACAAGAAGACTGCTGGCCACACTGGACATCTTTCCTGGCAGCCCTGACAGGTGATTTACAAATCTTGATAGAAGAACCCAATCAATTTCTGAGATAATGTGTTGCTTGCAAGGGTTAGAGTCACACTGTGGCTCAGTGGGCATGTAAGTGCTTATACTGGTCATGTTGAATACTCAGATTAGGGATAACAAGATTTGTCCAGGTAGACTGAATGTTGTGGGGCTGCTGAGAGCCTTGTTCGGAATCTGCTTAGTTCAGTGCACATTTATTATTTTGCCTACCAACCATTAACTGTCCTTCGGGATACCATACTCTGAACAAGATTTCTCTCAATTTCTCTATAAATCATCCTTTACTGACTCTCCATCTGGTTCTAGTGGTCCAACCTCAAAAAGGGACACACAACTCATGATTTACAAGTCCTCTGGTTCAAGGTTAGGCATGTAACCAAGTTTAGAAATTTAAAGCAAGTGTATCAGTTAGGATTCTGTTTCATTCAGAGTGAATGCCAGCATTTGATGGGAATTG
Organism: Pteropus vampyrus; assembly: GCF_000151845.1. Classification (NCBI taxonomy): domain Eukaryota; kingdom Metazoa; phylum Chordata; class Mammalia; order Chiroptera; family Pteropodidae; genus Pteropus; species Pteropus vampyrus. Next base: position 8,147,154 of record NW_011888791.1, on the reverse strand, counting down.
TCCATAAAAAGTTGTTTTCACTTCTACTGTATTTTAACCTAGGAAGATGTAGGCTTAGAACAGCTGAGTGACTTTTTTTCCCCTCTAGAGATTAAGAAGAAACCAAAACCAATAACGAAAAAAAAAAAAGAAAAAAGGATAAGATAGTTAAGATAAAATAAAGGGAGGGGGGATAAAGTTCTGATAGCATTGTTTGAGTCCTGACCATGCCTCACTTAAAATGAGACTATTCCCTGGATTTTTAAGCTATTTAAGCCACTAAATTCCCCTTATTTTTTAAGCAAGTTAAGATTAGTTTTCTGTTATATACAACAAAAAGAATCCTAACTGATATACTTAGGAACCGAAAGGGACTAAATCTGCTAGTTAAAGGCATTATTTCTATAGCTGACAAAAAAAAAAAAAAAAAAAACCAGAATAATCTAATCTGACAGATTCTTGGCATGCTCAATGGTACTTACTCTTCAGTGCCTTTGATTGGATCTTTGTGCATTCTTACTCATGTTCATAATTAGCATACATCTGATTTCGATAGTGTCTTTTTTCCTAAATATCTCAAAATAATCTTTCCCAATAGAAAGAATAAAATACCTTCAGTTTTATCCATGTGGATCTCATATCTCCATTTACCTTTAAGTATGTCTATATGGCTCACAGCTCAAAAGTGTTATTCTATAACAAGTCTTAAGCAAAAACAAAAACAGAAAACCTAAGCATCTATTCTGGAATACTAAACAGGTTGAAAATAAAAACAAAAATTTGGTGGCCAAAAATGAAATTGTGAAAGATCTTTATGACTTTTCTTTATGCTACGATATATTTTGATAAACTTATACAAGTGTCCAGTTTTAGGTATGTCACTTATGCTAATCCAGAGATGGCATGCTGTAGTAAAGACACTATAATAATCCTAGTATAATTAGGAGATAGAAAACACAGAGTAGGTTAGGAAGAAGGTTAATATCAAGAATTATTAACTATGATAAAAGAGTAACTATAAGCTATAAGGAAATTCTATCTGGCATGCTAGGGCCAAGGAAGAGCACTCAAGGAAGGATACACTTGGAAGGCATTTAGATTGTTGGAGAAGGTGTGGCTTGACCACTGGATAGCAGGTAATATCACTGGTTCAGTCAGGCCTGAGCTGTTCGAAGTTGATGGAGTTTGGAGTGCAGTTGATGGAAGTCACACTGGAGTTACTGGGCAAGTAATAAGCAACCTCCACAGTACAGGTGGGAAAATAGTCGAACAGCCACTTGTGACATGGGTTTGCAGTGTGAGTCTGGGTGCTAGTGGGGATAAAAGGCCTACAGAGCAAATGGCACACAGTATCTCTGGCTGTCATGCCAAGATGACTGTGGGAAGGTGATGAAAGCCAGGCTGAGGTTGAAAGACCATGGAAGAACCATGTTTTGAGCCCATGGCTGGAGCAGAAGTCATCCAATGTTCTGCCATGCATACTACCAGTCCCTGGTTTCACATAAGCAACAGCAAGAGAGCTTCTTTTTCCTGCAATGTGTATCCAGTGTCCTCTACTTGAAGAGCTTAACACCATACTCATTTCAAGAAATATTTGAAGGAATTTCATTGTTTATCACAAAGGATGTATTGAAGGGCGCATGCAGAACTGAGAGGCAATTAAATTAATAACTGACAGTCAAAAGCTAAGTCAGCCCTTCTC